>NC_085137.1:469315628-469440628 GCF_035046485.1 Aedes albopictus | reverse complement strand
AATTCATCCCTAAATTTCCTTAGAAATTGCACTATGGATTACTTTGCAAAACCCTGATGGATTTGAATCAGATATTTTAAAGAAGGGATTTTTTCAAAAATGAGTCTAAATAGTCGTTCAAAAATACCATCAGTGATTCCTTCACAAGTTCTTCCAAGGAATATTTTAGAATTTCCACCTGGGATTCTTCCATAAATTCCTCCAGGTATTCTTTCAAATAAAAAAAAAACCCTTCAGAGAACCACTTGGAAGTTTTATCGAGCGTATTATCTTGGAAGTATTATCTCTTCAAAAATTTATCCATCAGATTTTTTTTTTAATAATTATTTGAGAAAATCTTTAATGTATTGCGATCTTTAATTGTAATGGCTCGGCAGTCTTATTAAAGAATTAGGCGAATTACAATGTTCTCGCTCCGACGTTTCGGTCCTGGTTTGGGACCTTCTTCAGGGATCATTAATTTATTACAATAAGGACAATAATTGGGCTCGCATTTGACATATAAAGTTACACAAAAAAACAATTTTACAAACATAAAGGTGTTTAAATTTACATTTTTGTAGTCTGTTTTAAATTACTTACAAAGAATTGTTCGCTCTTGTCCTAATACTTTTAGCCTGTCGTGTTGTCCTTTTCGTTTAAACATTTGTGGAATCCTATTTTGTGTTATAATCTTAATTTCAAATTATCTGTGTCGCAAAATCGGCTACTCACTGTTGTAGGTGTACTAAACGGTCAACGGTATTGTATGTTGTTCTAGTAACGGGAGTATTTGACGTTTTCTTTGCACTATTTCACTGTCGGGTGTAGGCGAGTCTAATGTTTTCCAGTTTTTTAAGATGGTTCCTGATTCTGATTTTGTGTTTGTGTTAGTGATGTGTTTGGTCTATTGCTAATAGTGTTATTATGGTGATGGTACTTTTTTAGTGTGTGCATGATTCCTGCATAACTAATACTTAACCCGTCCGTATCGGTCCGTTTGTTTATATTTTTCGTCGTCAGAATGTGGCAAATTTCTAGGATGGGAAGTCTTGATGGTTTATTGCTGGTGTCTAGTATTGCTGGGTTAGAATAGTCGAATGTGTGCCCTGTCGTTGCGCTGTGGTGCATTATAGTCGTCCTTTCTTTCCATTGGTCAAGTTGTATCTTTTTGTAGTCCTCATCTTGCATGTCCATAATTTTATCGAGTTTGTTTTTGTCCGATTTGTGTCCGTAGAGTCGTGTCTGTAGTTTGTTCGTAGTTAACCCTACATACATAGCTTCGCATTAATGACATCTTAGGCTGTATATGACGTTGCTCCTCTGCTGTTTTTCGGTTGTCCCTTTGCCTCAGAAATTACTCTGAGAATTTATTAAGGAATTCCTCCAAGTCCCTTTTTTTTGGAAATTTCTCCAAAAATGTGTACTGATCTTTCTTTGGAAATTTCTCTTAAGACTCACCTTCTCTTTGACTCACCAGGTTTCTTTAGAAATTCCTCACCTTTTTTTTGGGTAATTTTTCAAGAACCCTGCAAAAAAGTCTCTTGGATTCCTTGAAAAAATCGGCCAGGGATTCTTTAAGAAACTCTTCAGGAACTTCTTTTGGTATTCCTTCAGCGATTCTCCATGAAATTTTCTGGAATTCTCTAGAAATCGCATTCTGAAAATCTTCCGTGGATTCTTTCAAAAATTTATCCAGGGATTCTTTATGAAATTTTTTGAGAATTTCGGAAAATTGTCCACAGATTCCATTAGAAGCTTTTTTCCGCGATTCCATTAGAAAACCGAAATATTCGGTTATAAAGTTTTCTATATTTTTCTGTGAACCCAGAACTCTTTAAGAAAGAATTTTATGAAATGATACCGAAGAAAATTTTCATGAAATCTCCCAGCAAATCTCAAAAGAAACTCCAGAAGGAAAATGCAAAATCAACAGTTGTAAATAACTCAAATACTTTTTTTAATTTGTAATTTTCAAAAATTCAAGGAGAATCTTGTGGAATTCCAGAAAAATACCTGGAAAAATTTCAAAAGGAATTCTTGAAGCAGAAAAACCCAGGAATCTCTTCTTCAAAAAATCCCAGAATTCTTGCAAAGATTCTCTTAAATATCCACGGATTGGTTCTGGAATTCCTTCAAAAACTTTTTCAAGAATTTCTTCAGATAATCTTCAATGAGCTTCTTCCTATATTGCTCCATAAAGTCCCTAGAGATTCTTTCAAAAAAAAAAAATTCATGAAAAAACTCCAGGAATTCCTTCAATTAATCTTTCAATGATTCTTTTAAAAATTCCTTCCAGGTTTTCTTCTTCACAAATTTATGGAACGATTCTTCTTACACGATTTTTTACACGATCCTCTCAAAATAACGCGATGTGCTATTGGAAAGATTCTTCTGTCCTGATAGCTATTTCTTTCCAAAAAAAAAAGTGTTTTACATGATTTTTTTGTTTACGTGGAACACGAAATCGCCGAAAACCCGAATTGAGTGTAAGTGCTGGCTTGAAAAATATCTTCGAGAAATCGTTTGCAAAATCTTTCAACGATTTCCGCAGAAATTTCTTCAGGAATTTGTTAAGAATATTTTCAGATAATTTTCCTATGATTCTTTTGAAAATTCCTCTAGCGGTTTCATTGAGAAACTCAAACACGAAGTCATTTAGGAATACTTACAGAAATCCTTAAGGAATTCCTACAGCAATTTCTCCAGTGGTTACATCTTGAATTCCATTGAAAATTAATAAAGAGAGTGGTTTTCGGAAATTGCATCATGAAATCTACTAGAGCAGTGGTCACCAAACTGCGGCCCGCGGGCCGCATGCGGCCCTCGACAAGGTTTTGTGCGGCCCGCGAACTGATTTTGAAATGTAATAGAAAGTGACCCACTCAAAGATTCTATAATGAAAATCACCATATTTCAAAACCTTCATGAGAATAAATATAAACTACTGATTAACTTTGCCAATGTCCTGGAGAGATTTTCAAAAGATGTAAGATTTGTTAAAGTTTTACAAACTTTAAAAGACTACTTTTCGAGTTTTGTTCCAAAAATATTCGAAACTGTTGGTAAGAACGGTGTGTTTCGCTTAAATATTGAGTTTAGACTAATTTTACAGGGTCTCTGCCATGGATTTTGGACTTGTGGCAGATTTCGTCATTAGTAATTTATTTAATTTCACGAAAATAAAATTAAAATAATATCCAGTTTGTTTTTTTTATATTCCAAAACATTTTACAGAAATTTTGTCTACAAGTTTTTTTAAGGAAGTGTTGCACAAACTTTTGTAATTTCGCTAAAAACTTCACGGATTTGGCAAGATACTTTTCATTCCCCTTGCAATATTTTTGGGAATTCCTCTAAAAAAATATCTAAAATATCTTATCTAAATCGGCTACAAATATTTGCACACATTGCTCAGGAAATTATGTCTGCAATGGATTTCCACAGCAGTATCTCCAGGTAGTTTTTCGGAATTTCTTACGAGAACCTTAAACCCCTATAAGTCATTCTGAAATTTCATAAATTCCACGAACAGTCCTCAAAAAAATTGGAACACAGTTCCAAGATTTTTTTAATAAAGAGTTCAATATACTTCTCAGGAAATTCCTAAGCTGCAGTAAGAAACTTCATTCGGAAATTTCTCAAAACTGGATCCAGGGGAATTACTAGAAATGTATCCGTGTTCGGGTCTAGGAGTTATGCACCGTAAGCTCATCCACAACATTCTTAAAGAGGTCCATATTATTCTTGCCAACATCGCTATTGCTTATTTTTCGTATAACTTTCTAGTAGCTAGTCTGAAATAATTTGCTCAACATTATTAATACTAAGAACTACAAAACCTAAATGTTACTGTCATTGCATCCTGTTTTTAATTTCCTACGATTTTCAGGTTTTTTTTTCTAGTGAAATAAAATCTACTGATAACTACAAGTTGTTTAGTTCCTTGCTATGGTTCAATAGTTTAAAAAAATCAAACAAACGAATTTTGTATTGAATCTTGATTTTTTTTTGAAAATAAACTCTTAAATGACTTGCGGCCCGCAGTCGCTTTTCAAAATTCAATTTTGGCCCGCGGAGACAGTTAGGCTGAGGATCACTGTACTAGAGTTTCTCGCATAATTTCGTTCAGTGTTTTAAACAGGACGATTTCAGATATTCATGCAGAAATTTATGCCGAGATACGCCATGCTTCCTCCAAATATTCATCTATGTATTTTTGCAGAAGTAACTTCAGGATTTTCTCCAAGGATTCCTGTAGTAATTTCTTCTCTCTATCAAGGACTCATCAATAAATTTTCTTAGAAATATTTCCCAGGAATTTCCGAATGTATACATTGAAGGGTGGTACGGTCAACATTTGGTCAAATTATTTTGTCTATCCCCTGTACAACCAGAGTTTTCTTCGTAAAGTTCTTTGGAAATTGAGTTTGACATTCCTTCAGAAAACCACTATGAATCTCATCAAGAATTCTTTCTGAAATACCTCATGACACTCTTTCCAAGATTTTTTTCAGGAACTTCAATATGAATATCTTAAAAAATTGTACCAAGGATTTTCTTTTTCAGAGAAAAATTATAAGGATTCCTATACAAATATTCCAGATATTTTTATTAAAACATTTTGAGTTATGATGATAAATTTTACGATCGATTTATTCACAATCGGATATTATTTTGTCATTTCAATGTTCTCAGAATAAAAAAAATCAGTTACAAGATTTAATGCACTGCTGTCATCGAGGTAACTCACTGAGTTAGCTGCTCTTGAGATAAAAAAAAATATTTCAACTTGAAATATGAACGCCCTCGCAAATATGAAAAACTTAGTGCTTTATTTTTATTTAGCTTTTAAGAAAATTTCCAAGAATTTCTTCAAGAATACTTTCAGAAAATCCTCTACAAAATTATATAATGATTTCTCCTGATTTTTTCTAGGCAATTCTCAATAAACTTTTCCAAGGACTTCTCGAGAGTTTCTCCAGGAATTTTTCCAGGAAATGCTTCCGAAATTCCTTCTAGGATTCTTTCAAGAATTTCTTTAGAATTTCTTCGATAATCCTTCGGAGATTCATTTAAAAGTGCGTTCAAAAATTTTTACGTAGCTTCTATTGATTTTTTTTTAGAAAAAAAAAAATGAATTGGGGATTCTTTCAGAGATTTTAGCTACGATTTTAGAGATCCCTGCAGAACTTGTTCAAATATTCTTCAAGGGATTTGTAAGATTTTTTACCGGAAATTGCACAAACATTACTGAAGATATCTTCTAATAGTTCCTGAAAGAATTTTTAATCAAATCTCTGGAGAATTATTACTAAGAAATCCCTTGAAAAGCTTTTTTAAATGTTTAGAGAAATTCCTGAAAAAAATCCTCAAGCATTTTTTTAAGATTTCTATGGAGCATTTTCTGGAAGAAAACCCGATGGAATTTTTAGAAATATTCGTTACACAATTCCTAATGGGATTTGTACACAAAAATCCCTAAACTATCACCAAATTATTGATTGAATCTTTGGAAAAACAAGTTCAGAAATTACCCCTAAAGAAAGGTCGAAAAGATCCACAGAAATCCCTGGATGAAAACCTGGAGAAACTCCTTTTTCTAAACGAATTCGAGAATAGACAATCCCTGAATTTGAAAATCCCTGAATAAATGGAGTAAAACCTGACGGTACTTTTAAATAAATTTTTGAGAAAATTCCTGAATAAATTTCCGATTTTCCTAGAGGATTTTTTTTGACAGAATTACTAAAATAGTTGTCTAATTTTATGAAAAAAAAAAAATCACCCGGGATTATACCATTTGATGATTCGTTTCGAGGAATTCCTGGAGAAATTTCAAGAAAAAAATCCTTAGAAATTTCTAGAAGAACTTTTGGAGAAACCCCAAATAAAAATTCCTAAAGAAAGTTGTTACACTATGTGAAATGTGTGATGCAATATTGCACAGAATGCCTGCATGAACTTCTTTAGCAGTTCTTGAAGGAATTTCCATTACAAATCCCTAAGGAATTTCCATTACAAATCCCTAAGGAATTGCAGGAATTTTTGAAGAAATTTATGGAGAAACCTGTGAAACATAATGCATTTTTTTAGTTTTTTTTCAAGAAGCTTCTGAAGGATTTCAAAAAAAATCCTGGAAGATTTTTTTTTTATCTGTATTAACGAGATTTTTAGCCCTAGGCTAGTTCATCTCGGGACCCGCTTTACTTCCCTTCCGAAGGAAGAACTCACATTTTGCGAGTTTGTCGGGAGTGGGAATCGATCCCAGGTCCTCGGCGTGATAGTCAAGTGTTCTAACCATCACACCAGGTCCGCTCCGCATCCTGGAAGAATTCCTGAAGGAATCTTTAAAGAAATCCCTAGATAAATGCCAAGGAAATGCAAGAACAATAATGCATTCTCAAGGTTTTTTTAAGGGCAATTCTTGCACCAATCTTCGTAATCATGCGAAAATCTTCTGTCTATAAAAATTGCCAGCAAAATTTGATATATGTATTCTGGAAGAATCCTCAACGGAATATCCAGTTGTGTTTCGGAGAAATTTTTAGAAATTTTATGAAAAATTCTTGTAGAACTCATGATATTTAAATATATACATTTTTCACGATTCAGAGAATTGAATATGAATGGAATGAGACAAATTTAGGGATCCCTGGATTCAGAATGCCTTTCTGCTTCGCAGAAATGTTACCTGTTTTGTGGCGAAGATGGTTAACGCACTCTGTCTAGCGCATCAAGAAGACGTGGGTTCAAATCCCGTCAGAACTACGTAGATTTTTTTTTCGTAATTTCCCATTTAAATTTGTTCAGTTTCCAGTACTTTTGTGCCTTCGAAGTTTACGTAAGTCAATCTGATTGGCGTTTATCATTTTTCAAATGAGATCTTCGTTCCGGTGGGTTATAATTTTGTTCACCTACGTGAACGGGACACTATTTTTTTTTTTTTAACAATGTATAACATTTTAACACTGACCAAACCGTATGTTGTTTTACCTTCTTCTTCTTCTTCTTTATGGCTCTACGTCCCCACAGGGACTTGGCCTGCCTCGCTTCAACTTAGTTCTTAGATCTTCACTGATCCCAGTAGATGTAATGTTTTTTTTATCTTTATTTAATAGGTTTTCAGCTTGAGAGCTGGTTCGCCTCCTTAGATGTAATGTTGTTATTTATGACAAAAACACATGAAATTATTCTTGTAGATTTAAAGGACTTCATTATAGGACAGTTTGGACGAGCCCAAATGTCCCAAAGGTTAATAATAATATTTAGTAGACTTCAAGTTGGTCCTTTACCTGCGGTTGATTAAAAAACATTACTCAGTATAGCAGTATGTAGACGAGTGTAGAACCGAAGTTCTGAACTCCAAGATAGTTTGGCTAACCCAGAATATCCCTAGACTGCCTCTAAATGACATTTTAGACTTCTAGAGCTTTACGTATCCCAGTAGATTATGTGGTGCTGTTATTCATGGCGAAAACACATAACATTATTCTTGTAGATTTGACGAACTTCATTAAAATACAGTTTAGAATATCCTGAATGTCCCAAAGGTTTAATATCTAGCAGACATCAGGTCGGTCCAGTAACCGCGGTTGATTATGCGCGTTACTCAGTATAGCACATATAGCTACTTTGACGAGTGTAGATCTCCAATTGTAAACTCCAAAGTAATTTGGCTGACTTGGAATATCCCTATAGTGTCTATAAAAGACGTTGAAGTTTATGCAATGCTATTATTTATGGCGAAAACACATAAAATCATTCTTGTTCTTCAAGGACCAATAGTGAAGGACAGTTTGGAGCACCTAGAATATCTCAGAAAATAAAACACTTTTGTATATTCTTGACGAAGGTTAGATGAATCATGAATACATATGAACGAAACCTGGCATTTACATTTGAGACGATGCCAGAAACGTACATCCGACTAAAGAATGAAGCTAGGGGAATCGGATCAATAATGTGTCGAAGACGATTTACATGATGATAAATGACTTTAAGGAAGAAGGAATCGAGGCAATTGAAGAATTCATATACTTGGGCTCACTGATTACCGCCAACAATGACATCAGCAGAGAAAATCAGACACGTATTGTGGCAGGAAATCGAGCTTACTTTGGACTCCGCAGAATTCTACGATCGAACAAAGTTCGCCGTCACACGAAGTTAACTATCTACAAGACGTTGATTAGACCGGTAGTCCTCTATGGGCATGAGGCATGGACTCTACGTGTAGAGGATTAACGCGTCCTTGAAGTTCTCGAACTGTAGATGTAGCGTAGAGAAAGAAGGCGAATGAATCACCAGTTGCATCATCTGTTAAGAAACTCAATCTTCATTTTCACCGTGAAAATCGGGAGGCAACGGTGGACTGGACACGTAACCAGGATATCGAGTAACAACCCGAGGGCCATTCGACCGCTAGTTACAAGGCGACGTGGTGTGCTACGAGCGAGATGGATCGATCAAGTAGAGGGCGATCTGCGGAGTATCTTTTTAACCAATAAGAGAACTGTTACAAGGAAGTCATCTGGAAGGTTTACAAATTTTTGTTTACTGTGGATTTGAATTGAATCGAAGCTCTACAGCATCTTTTGAAATTTTCATGACTTATAACCTAAACCTAAAACTAAAGCTATGACTCAACTCACGCAACTCACCTAAACAACAGAAAAATTTCATAACCCACCACCGTCTGACTTTCACCATTTTTATGCTGCACTGCTGCCGATGCGATGATGGAAAACTGCACCAACGCTCATAATTGGGCAATTGAACCCTTAATTCCGTGCCACCCATGGAGCGCCACCACCATCAGGCCAACCGGTGCGGTGTGTGTTGCAGTGGAAGTACCTGTCAAATCGCAGATACAGAAACACCATCTGCCGGACGACCTCCTGCCCCAAACCACCTCATCGTCCGTCGACGTCGTCATCGCCATCACCAAATGTTGGCAGCTGCCGTGCGAAGATCGACTTGATTAGACCTATACCAAGTGGCGGCGATGAAACCCATAATTCACACCGCTGCTCCAATCAAAACAAACCATTTAACGACTAACCGCGCGCGGTGCGGCGCTGGCTGACGGTTACGAAATACCCCGAAAAAAAATCGACTCCGTCATGTTCCTCGCGCGCACCGCGCCAATCACCATCAGCCATGGCCCTTTCGATTTCTGGGTCCCCGGTGGTGCCCCGGTGCAAGGGTGGCGCTCTCTTCCTAATTGAATTGCTTCGCTGCTTGTCGAATTCGGTTTGGGGGTTAGGTGTAGGGGAACAAAGCCCAAAATGCCAAGATGGGGTAAAATGGCCCAACTCATAAAATCATTCCTGAATGGGACTTGATCGTTACTGTAGGCGAATGGTATCGAGATATGTTTGCATCGAACATTCTTCTAGAAGCTAGGCCACCAAACCCACGAAAAATCTTTCGATTTCCCAATGAAAACTGGCAACTTCCGGTTTTTCGTGCTTGCAATTAAGGTTTTCTGGTGAATTTATTACCAGCCAAGTGTTTCCAACGAGATTGAGGCGCACATGGAGACGCATGGTTGTTGATGTCTACGCTTTTCATGTTAGGGGTCATTCAAATATTACGATCATCGTTTTGCGGAGAGGGGGGTAACACTCCATTTATTGAGTATACGAAAAAAGCGGGACAGAGGGGGGAAAAGGAGTCGGAAATGCCCGAAAACTGATGGACGTAATTTCTGAATGTTTTCATGAAGTGGCATCTTACCCCATGGCAGATGGTCGTTTTGCACCACTTCCGTTTTACGAATCAGTTTTTAAAATCGCTAAAAATCGATGAAAATGCAATAGTTTAATGAATAGTTTTGCTGAAGTATCGAGCAAATATTGTCTAGTTGCTGTTACCACTTTGAAAGCCTAACAAATGCGGCTATTTATCATTGAAAACGATGAAAGTTTGAAAAATGGCATTTTACCCCACTTGACCCTACCTTCATACCTACTCGTGTGGCTGGCGCGGCGCGGCTTTCGAGGGTGAGGAAGGTCGCACATTTGTGGCGGTTGGTAAATTGCATTACAAGGCTCGAAACTGGACTAGGTAGCAGCGCCAGCGTAGCGGTGTTGCACACAGACAGTACTTACGAGGTACCACTCTGAGGGTTACGGCGACGCGACGATAGGGAAACCGATCATGCAGAACCCCGAGCCGAAATAATTGGGCGAATGGAATCCGTTCAAGTCTACGAGGAATGTACTTCTGGTCGGTGGCACGTGGCTACTTATGAATTAGGGTAGTAAGGCTAAGCTTCGTATTTAACATTGCATTCCTTGCTATTATGAAAACAAGCTGCCACCAGCTTATTGATTAAGGTCATATGCCATAAAGGCGAAACGTAGCTTTAAAAGTCAGGATAATCTTTTTTAATGTGGACTGCCTATATGAATTATCCTATTTGCATTCTAGGAATTCTAGTATTGTCATCAGCAATTGACAATCGTTCGTTTAGTTTACTTTGAAAATTTAATACATTTTTTTCTAATTTTATTTACTTGATTAAAAGTTCAACATTCAAAATTATCCTTATTAAATTTCGATTTTTAATTCCATGTAAATGTTTGGAAGTTTGCAATAACTACCAATTAATTATTCAGTTTTTAAAACCCACCACTCTCCGCCAGTTTAAAGGTACATTGCCACCGATTCAGCGTAAATTTTCCCAATCGATTCGAAAAATTTCACCCACCCGGCAACGAACGGCAAGGCGCGCACATAACGCGCAGCTATACGTGCGTGTTTCTGAATCAATCTCGCAAAGAAGAAAAAAAAACATACCCAAACACACATATTTCGGCATCGATGATCTGGTTGGAATTCGAAAAGCGATTGCAAAAACCGAAAAAAAAAACAGCACACCACCCCATAGCAGCTACAGCAGCCAGAGTCAGCCTCTCATAATTGAATCAATTTTCCACGGCCGGCTGAGAAAAATGCATCGACGGCAGCTCAACAGCACCAGGAAAAAATAGCAGCTAAACTTCTTCTTAGCTTTCTAACGCCACACCACCGAGGAGCTGCAATATCTATTGGGCTTGGATGGATTGGTTGCCATCGCAGCCACGCTAGATATGATGTAAATGAGCTTCACAAGTAAAACAACATACGAACGCAGAGGTGGTTTGTTTGGATATGTAGGTATAACACTACACTGAAGTTTGAAATGTCATTTAGAGACACGATATGGATATTCCAGAGTTCAAAACTTCAGGTCTACACTCGTAACAGCAGCCATATCCGGTCTACTGAGTAACGTTGCATAATCAACCGCTGTTACTGGGCCAACCTTATTTCCACTAGATATTATCATAAGCCTTTTGGACATTTAGGGTCGTCCAAACTATCCTGAAGTTTGACTCTTGACAGTAATAGTAGTTATTGTCACAATGAATTGTAACATTACACATAATACTAAAATATGTAATCCCCCTGGTATTTCATAAGTGATTCCAAAATACTTTGTGATATTCCAGATCAACCACACAGCGGAGACTATAGTTTCTGGTCTACACTTGTGATAATAGCCTTTGCCACTACGTTAAGTAGTGTTACATAATCAACTGTGTTTACCAAAATGTTGGTCAAGGAATAATCAGCGTTGTTTTATATTTTTGGGATATTATGGGTCGTCCTTAATCTCGTCATAAATTCTGATTATATTCTGTGAGTTCAAGTAAGTATAATAGATTATGCAATATAAATCTATGTAGCCAAAACAGAAACTTCTATTCATAATAGTTTGTATGGCCCCAGCTGATCTGATATTGTCTTTTGAACTTTCAGAAGACTTACTGATTACGATAGACTACAAATCGTAGCTTTTTATGATAAAAGAAGTTACCGTTACACTCGTAGACTTTAAGATCTAACTTCAAGAACAGTTTGGTTGACCTAGGATATCAAGAAAAAATATGTTGCATCAAATTATACCCTTTTTAGCCAAATCCGTTAACATTAGGGCGGTGCTAAACTCGTTTGAAGTTTGTATGGAAGTTTATATGGGAAAACATCGTTTTTAGCATTTTTCTCATGAGGGGCACTATTTTTACTTAAATCACATAGCCGATTATACAGAACTATAGCCTTACATGTGCCAAAAAACTTTGTCGAAGACCGCAACGTCATCCGAAGCTTGTAAAAAAGATATTACATGCAGACCATTTGGTGGTGCTTAACATTTAGCATGTAAAGGAATAACAATAGCAATAAAATCTCATTGAATGTGCCCGTACTGTCTAGGATATAGCTTTTTTCGCAAGTGTCTGATTACGTTGCGGTCTTCGACAAAGTTTTTCGGCATATCCCAGGCTATATTTCTATAGGATTGATTACGTCTTTTAAGGAAAATTAGAACCCCTCAGATAAAAATTGCAAAAATCGATGTTTTCCCATATAAACTCCCATACAAATTTCAAACGAGTTTAGCACCGGCCTAATGTTAACGGATTTGGCTGAAAATTTGACCACAGCATCGTGGCGTCATATAGAACGAAATGAGAAGGGGGCCCATCGAACTTTTTGACATGTGGTTTTGCCATACAAGTTTGAGCCACCCTAGTGG
Organism: Aedes albopictus; assembly: GCF_035046485.1. Lineage (NCBI taxonomy): Eukaryota > Metazoa > Arthropoda > Insecta > Diptera > Culicidae > Aedes > Aedes albopictus. The sequence continues at coordinate 469,428,060 of NC_085137.1, read as the reverse complement.
GCACGTTATATTCGCGGCATTTCTGCAACTCCTTGTGGATGGCAAAGATCTGATTTGTTGTAGCGCGTTCACCCTTGGATCCAGCCTGATATTGCCTCACGAACTACCTTGCAATCGGTGATAGATGGTGGCATAAAATTTGAGAGACTACCTTGTAGGCAGCGCTCAGTAGTAGTGCACTGCGAGAGCGGTTCAGCTTCTCGTTGATCTTTCGTGTGTCCTTAACTCGGTACAACTCTTCCATCGCTTCGCGATCTTGTTCTTCCTGCTGCTTCTTCTTCCTCCGGCAGACTGGGCTCTGTCTGTTCCGCGCCTGTACGGTTTCCAACATTTTCGCCCATGCTGTATTCTTCTCGTTTTTCAACTGGTTACATTCGCCGTCGTAGCAGTCGTTTCAGTGATCGAGGTCGCGTGGCCTTGCTGTGGCGAATCGGATGTTCCTCCAGCCATCTTCAGGTGTAGCTGCATCAAGCTGCTCTTTCGTTGGTAGGGCCACTGCTACTGCTTTAAAGGGCGAAAGGGTTTAAGGATGTTTTAAGGCATTTCAGATTTATTTCCAAGAGTTTCAGGGGGTTTCAGGAACAAATTAAGGGCGTACCTAGAGGTTTTAGAAGCGTATGATTGCATTTCAGGGGCGGTCAAAGGGGTTGCGAGGTGCGTTTCAAGAGGTTTCTGGAGCCTATTAAAGGTGTTCAAAAGGATGCACTTTCTGAAATGACTCTGAAATCCCCCTAAAACGCCCTCAGAACCCATGTAACGCACCCGAGACCCTCTGAAATCGAAAACACCTGCGCAACGCCTCTGAATCCCCCCTAAAATTCTCTGAAACTTCCTGAAATGCCTCTGAAATTGACTTCGGGTCACATGTAACGCATCTGAGACGCTTCAAAACCCCCGAATACTCTCCCGTAACGCAACCGTAACGCCTCTTAATCCCGACGGAAATGTTCTGAAACTTCCTGAAATATCTCCAAAATCCTTCTTTAATCCCATGTAATGCACTTGGGACCCTCCGAACCTCTCAAAAACGCCTCTGAAACCAGCCTAAAATTACACAGTGTAACAAAAATTAAGTTTTTGTCTGTCTCAAGGGCAAACTTATGTGTCTCCGAAGGATTTCGGGCCGCTGAATCCGAATCCGGGCTCAGATTTGCTCTAACACGTCACAATTTTGAGCTATACCTCAATTTATAGGGCAGAATATGCGATTGCCCAAAATCGCATATTTTGCCCTATAAATTGAGGTATAGCTCAAAATTGTGACGTGTTAGAGCAAATCTGAGCCCGGATTTGGATTCAGCAGCCCAAAATCCTTCGGAGACACATAAGTTTGCTCTCGAGACAAAAAAAGTTTTGCGCTGTGTTACTTTCTGGAACGCCTCCCTTAATGCCCACTCGCACCCCATGAAACACACGTGAAACCCTCGGCTACACCAGAAAACGTACATACCTGTAACGCCTCCAAAACCCGTCGAAAATGATCTGAAACTCTCTGCAATGATTTCGAAAACCTCCCCAGACCCCTAAAAACCCCCTGAGACCTCTTGCTACCCCGCTGAAACCCCTTGGGATCCCCTGAAACTTCTATTCAATCTCCCTTCGCGCTACCTTATAAATACCCCTTGGCCGCCGTTACAATAGTTTTCTTCTTGATTTCTTCAAAATCCTTCAGTGATTCCATAACAGTGATTCTTCCAGAAAAGTATCTGTGTGTCTGCAGAAGTGCATCCAAAAATCCTACACGTATATCTTTAGAAATTCCTCTAGCGATTCCTTCGGAAAATCTTTCAGTAAATTTGATGGGAATTCTGCCTGATATGCCTTTGCAGATTATTCAGAGAAATTATTCCATTAAATAACATAGTTTCCTCTAGAATTTTTTCCAAGTGTAACTTAGTTTCCTTTAGAATTCAGAGATATCCCCAGAAATTTATCCAGGGACTTAAAAAATAAACCTTCCGTGGAATCCTTACGATATTGCTTCATGGATTCCTTTAGACAATCCTCCATGAGTTCCTTTCGTCAAGCGTTCCACGGATTTTATGGAAAGTTCCATGGAACATCTTCCATGGATGGTTCAGAATATGCTTTAGAATTTTCTTCGGTAGTTTCGTTAAACGATCCTTCAGAGATTTCTCCAAATATTCCCCTGAAAAAGCTCACATAAGTTTCCTATAAAATTCTTCAAAAGTTTTTTTTAAGAATCTGTACGAAAATTCATTCCGGAAATCATCCACGGATTCCTTCAGCGATTCCTTACGTAAATCGAAGCTTATTCCAGGAATTACTCTGATAATTTATTAAGAAAATCTCCTACAGTTTTTTTTAAGTTTTTTCCCTGGAGATTCCTTCGAAAATTCCTGATGAGATTCCTTTACGCATTTGTCCAAGTATTCCAAGGTATTCTTCTATGGATTTCTTCCAAAATTAATCCTTAGATTTTTTTAGAAATTAATCCATAAATTTGGTCTTAAAACCTATTAAGAAACTCCTCGGGCGTTTTTTTTAGTCTCCAGGGATTTTTTAATAAGTTTCTCTAAAGCTTCTTTTAGATATTCCCTCATAATTTTCTCTATAAATTTCTCCAAAAATTATTTTAGACATATATCTCTAGGTTCCTTCTGAAACTCCACCAGGAATTACTCTAGACATTCTTCAAGGGATTCGCTTAGGAAAATCATCGACAATTTCTCCAGGAATTTCTTCAGAGTTTTCTGCAGGGATACCTTTGAATGCTTTCAAAGTATTTTAGAATTCTTCGAGAGATTCTTTTATAAACTTTTTCAGTGGTCTCTTCAGGAAATTCTCCAGAGTTTCCTTCAGAAAGTTGTTCAGATATTTCTTCAGGAATTCTACCCGAGATATAGTCAGGAACTGCTCTAGGGATTCCATTGGAAAATCCCGCATGGATGTGTCCAGAAATTTCTTCAGGGATTCATTAAGAAAATCCTGCATAAATTGCTCCAAACATTCCTGTCCAAGTTTGTACAGAGATTCATTTAGGATTTCCTCCAGATATCATATATCTTGCCATATATTTCCCCAGTAATTTATTCGATATTTTCTCCAAAGATAATTTCAAGAATTTCTACAACTATTCTCTGGATAAATTATTTAAACATATTTCCAAGGAATTTCTGAGAAAATTTCTTTAAAAATATCTAAAGCGTTTTTTGAGATCCTTGCAGACGCTGATCTATGTGCTCCTCTGAGTATTTCTAGAGGATTTAAAAAAAGTCGGATACAGATTTCTTCTAGAGTACTTTCACAAAATCCTTCAAGAATTTTATTAAAAAATTTCTCCAGTAATTTCCCTATAAATTCATCAATATTTTTTCAAGGAATTCCACCCTGGGTTACTCGTGAAGTTTCTCCAAGAAATTTTAATTTATTTTTTTCTGTGATTCTTTCAAGAATGTCTTTATATTTCTCTGGGGAGATTTTATCTCCAGTTTCATCTTCAGAGGCTTAAAAAACGTATTTCTTCAGGAATCTCAGCAAGAGGTTTCTTCTAAAGTTATTCCATAGAGTTTTTCCTATATTCTTAAAAACATTTCTTTGCGCATTCTTGTATTCTTCGAAAATTTATCCCAGTATTACTTCAAGAATTCTTTGAGAAATTCCTTCAGTGTTTCTCAAAGAAATTCATTTTTTAGATATTGTTCCTACGGTTCAATAAAACATAGCTCTTGGTATATCTTTAGGGATCTCTGTACAATTTGATCAGATATTCTTCCAGGGATTTTTCAGAAGTTCTTCCTGAAATTGCACAAACATCATTTTTTTACATGAGCGTATTCAGTTTGTACCTTTTAATTCCGCCCTATTTTACTTATCCTTTGACAGATACGCGAATATCGACTACTACTTGTAATCTTTCTCGGTGTCAGTTATCCACCGAATAATTATTTAAGGAATCTCTGAAGAAAGGTATAACAAATCCCTCGATGATTATCTCTTCAAGAAATCCTATGAACCTCCCGGAGATATCTTAGGAAATTTCATTCGAGATTCATTCGAAAGTACCTCCTAAGATTTATACAGAGATTCTACTGAAGATTTTTTCAGATATTACTTTGGGGATTCATTCAGAAATTATGCTGCGATTTTTTCTGAAATTTCTTTGAGGAGATATTTTTATCTCAAAAGATTTGTTTCGGAATTTTAGGGATTTCTTCAGGAATTTCAGCAAGGGATTTCTTCAAATGTTTTTCCATAGAGTTTATCCGACATTCTTCTGAAATTTCGTTACAAATTCTGAAGGACAAGAATTCAATGATTCTTAAAGAAATCATTATAAGGATTTTTTCTAGAAATTGCTCCAGCGGTTCAATAAACTATTCTCCTGATTTGTATTTAGAGATCCCTGCAGATTTTTTTTCGATATTTCTCTAGGGATTTTTAAGAAGTTCTTTTGGAAATTGCACACACTTGACTGAAGAATTCTATAAGGATTGCCTGAAGGAATTTATAACAAACATCTGAATGGAAACTCCTAGATATATGTTTGGAAATTCTTAGAAGAAATTTTTGAAAATGTTCTGATGAAATTAGTGAACTAAAATCCTGAAGAAATTTCTGAAGTTATTTCTGAAGCAATTGCCGGATGAATGCCAAGGATAATATTTAGGATAACACCTGAAGAAACACCTGAGGATACCCCCTTAATTCTCAGAAAAAAAAAAACATGAGGGACTTTTGGAAGACCACTGCAAGTTCAAATAATGATTGAGAAATTTCAGGAGAAATCCTAGAATAATCTGCAGAGAAATTTCTTTTTCGCAGTCAAAGTTATTGTTCGAATTCTTGAAAAAAGCCCTCAAAAAATTTCATATATATTAGGAGGAATTTCTTCCTCCAAAAACTTTAGGAATCCTTGGAAAAATTCCCGGAGATTCATCTGAAGAAATTTTTAGAAAAGTTCTTATAAAGTTTTTGAAGAGATTTGTATACTTAAATACAAAAACTACCGCCTGGATAAATTTCTGCAAGAAATCCAAAACCCTGGAGGAATTCTTTAGAGAACCACTGAAGAAATAAAAAAAAAATGATAATTTGAAACAAAATGTGGAAGAACTGGAGGACCCTCTGCAGGTGCTCACATAAAAATTTATTATAAAGCTCTCTGAATAATTTTTGAGAATTCTCCAGGAATTGTTGAGAAATTCTTTGAAAACAAATTGAACGAATCCCTGAAGGAAGGTTTGAATAAATTCAAGCATAAATGTCTAGAATCTGAAAGAACTATTGGAGAAATCCCTGTAGGAACTTTCAGAAGAATTTCTTGAGAAGTTTTTAGTGGAATTACCGAATAAATTCCTGATAATAACTAAAGAAACATAAAAAAATTAGCGCAATAAAAGAATGGAAGAAAAATCTGGAATAATTTTTATTTTTTTTGATCAAAACCCTAGAGGAATTTCGGTAAAAATCTGCGAATCTTCGTGATAGTTTTAAAGAAACGTTTGAAGAAATTCCTGGAGAAACTCCAGGAGAAATTCTTAGAAATATTTCTTGAAAATTTTCTAGAAGAATTTTCGGAGGAATTCCAAAGAAACTCCTGAAAAAATTCTGACAATATATCTGGCGGAATACCTTCAGACATATTAAAAAAAACATGAAAGAATACAATGAAGAAATTATGAACCAACCCTTGATGAAGTTTCTGATAGAATCTTTTAAGGAGAAACTTCAGAGAATACAAACATGGCTGTCACAATGCACAATGGGAAAAAAAAGGTATAAAACGCGAATAAATTCAATATCTCTGCTCGGAGTGGATGGATTTGAATGAAACTTTGACACAAACTGAAAAAAACTCTACAGTTTCGGCTAAGGAGGGGGTCATTCGCCGCACGATGCTAGAAATCAGTGTATCGGGCCCGTTTTACCCCACTCTCTCTCTTTTTCACTTTTTTGGAAAAATCCTGAAGTGCAAAATAAATGATTTATTTGATTCGTGTTTGTGTTAAAACTTCCGTAGTATCGAATGGAGCTGGTTTAGCTCACCGCACGGCATTAAAAATTGAAATATCTTCAAATATCCCCGATATCCCCTATTTCTTTAAATTTTCACATGCATCTCCACCCGGAGTGGAATACAATCGACAAGAGAAGGAGCAATCTTGTGTCAAATTTCCGATCCAATGGAAGTTTCTACACAAATACGAGTCATTTATTTTGCACGCTAGTCGGGAATAGATGAGGATCTTCTCAAAAAGGTGTGAAAAAGAGAGCGCGGGGTAAAACGAGCTCAATACACTGATTTCCAGCATCATGCGGCGAATGACACCCTTTTTATCTGAAACTTTAGATATTTTTACAGTTTGTGTCAAAAATTCATTCGAATCCATCCACTCCGAGCAGAGATATTGAATTTATTCGCGTTTTATACCTATTTTTCCCACTGTGCAATGGCCGACTTGGTCCTCTACTCACGTTTTCAAGAGCACCTATCTTGAAAATTTGTAAACAAATGCTCTCGATTTGTAAAAGCTGCCTCTTTTTGTAAGTGAGCAAAGCCAGGAAAACCAAGTGCGGCTTGGTTCGTTGCTTTGTTTGTCAGATTTGTGCCTCTAAAGTTTGTATGAAAAATTGCAATGGGATTTCTTGATGTTTCACCTTAAGAAATCGTCAAAGGTATTCGGGAGGAACTTATAAGGGAATCCGTGGACCAGTTTCAAGATAAAACCTTCGAGAAATTTCTGGAGAAACTTCTGGAGAGGCCACAAGGAAACTTCTGGCGGTGTCTCTGGAGGATATTCTGGATTTTTTTCTAGGAATTTAAAATTCCTAAAGGTTTTTTTTTACTAAATTCGCACAAAGAATTCCAGCAAGAATGTCCGTTCTGTGAATAGTCCTTAATAAGGCACAATAGTGAAGTCCTTTCCTTAGGGGCGTACCAGATAGGGGGCGCTGAAATTTATGCAAACCTTGAGTAACCAATCCTGATTTTATCAGATTTACTTTCAAATAAAATAAATTCAACGCTAGCTTTGATTATTCCCGACGTTTCGGTCAGTTTGGGACCTGTTTCAAGGGTTCTGGTCAAAATAGTTTTACTTAAATTAAAAAGTCATACGTTCGTCTTGGTTCAGTACGTATGGTGAAAGACTTCTTAAGTTTAGCAAAACTGTTTTTGGCCAGAAAATCTTAAAGATTGAACCCTTGAACAGGGTCCCAAACGAACCGAATCGCCAGGAAAAAAAAATAAGAAAAAACTAGCGTTTTTAATTCCCTTCATGGCTGTCAGGCCAAAACAATACCAGTACATAAGCTCAGTCGTATCTCAAAAAGATTCAAATGGGAGATTCAATGTTATAACGAAAGAATCCTCCTCTCTCTCCTCTTCTTGGCGTAACGTCCTCACTGGGACAAAGCCTGCTTCTCTGCTTAGTGTTCTATGAGCACTTCCACAGTTTTTAACTGAGAGCTTCCTCTGCCAATGGCCATTTTGCATGTGTATATCGTGTGGCAGGCACGAAGATACTCTATGCCCAAGGAAGTCAAGGAAATTTCCTTTACGAAAAGATCCTGGACCGACCGGGAATCGAACCCGTCACCCTCAGCATGGTCATGCTGAATACCCGTGCGTTTACCGCCTCGGCTATACTGCTGCTGACTGTTAACTTCAATTGTAGCGAGAATGGTTTGGAAATCATCATCATCATCATCATGGATGGTTATCAAAAAAAATAATAATAAAACTCAAGAATACATAAGCCTCCCCTGCATTGATAGTCAGTAAAATTACTGACCTACAATAAAACAGCCAACAGCAACGGCAAAATCCTATATAGGAAAAAAAACGTCGAAAAAGCCTTCGGAACGCAAAAAAAAAAACGAACGAACCAAGCAGAAAGGAAAGCACCTATACAGTAAGAAGGCAGACTTGTACGAGGGTACGGACGGACAAGTGGAGATTCAATTTCTCTTTCAACCATGACGTCATGGAGTGGTTTCTTGCAGACGCGTTCAAAGCTCTCTCCCAACTTGAACAGCAATGAAGCTTTCGATCATCGCTTTTTCTCTCTCCACGCGATTCAACAGCCGGTCAGCATCAACCACCACGCCAATCGGTAGATTTCTCCAGTTAGTTTCTTGCAACAGTTTCCATAACGCTCGCTCAACCTTACCTCAGCAGCAGCCAGCAGCGTGCGCAACGCCTCAACTATTCCGGTTGTTTGGCACAGAGAGCCTTCCTACACTCGGACGACGGTATAGTAGCTGGCTGTAGCAGTAAATACACCGGATTCGGTACTGTTTGGCTGTTTAGTAGCAAGCAAGCAAGCAAGCAACCGAACAAACCGGGGGTGTTTTGTAAACGACCTTTAGAAATTCCTTATGCACGATCAAGCTGAACAACATTCGCCGTGCGCTGCCGTGTGCGGTGCGCGCGTGCGTCGATGCCACTACTGACGAACTGTTTGCGCCAAAGTAGACTTTTTCAGTTTTATTGCTGTTTTGCGTTCATTGGACACATTTTTACGGATTTCAAGCCGGGAAATTAATGAATGAATTGTGTGGATCCACACAACTGCATGCTACTAGAGCTATGCATAGAATCGGAAGCGGATAGGCGTAGAATTGCGTTTGGCAGTCGGACTGACTGCGCCACTTTGAAAGGCGTTTGCGCGTAGATTGTCATTAGAAGTCGAGCTGTGCTGTTACCGAGAGGCGCTGCTGGCAACCGGAGCTGAGCTTGAAATCTGAAGGATAAGAAACGGCTGCTGGCTCGGTGCACCTAGCTTGGCTTGGCACGGAGTAATTGCACGGTACAGTACGGTACGGGGGCTGCCTTGCCCTTGCACGGAAATGATCAATATTGTTACTTTTATTGCGCATACTGTGTTTGTATATTGAGGAAATGGATTACATTTGAATTCAGAAATTGCTACTTGGAAGAATGAACCAGTTTCAACCAGGCGCGATCGAGGAGCGTGAGGTTAGAGCCATATGCCTTTCAAGCCTAGGATCGGTGATCGAAATCCACTTACGGCAAACTCATACATACATTACATCACAATTAAGATAGCACATAATGAACAATAGTACACCACAATACTCGGTTTGCAGCTGCAGCTGCCCATTCTCGGTTACGCCCAATACTAACACCAGCTTCTCAAGGTTGCTGTGCGACATGTATGCAACATGCACTGCCCACCCGTATCTTTCCTTCTGGTTTTGGCCATTTTTACCGCTTCGTAGAAGATCGTCCTTAGAATACGGCGCTCGAAAACAGGCAAATCTCAGTCTTCCGAAAGAAGAAGCGCCAGCAGGAAGAACGAGATTGCGAAACGATAAAAGAGCTGTACCTCGCTAAGGACACACGAAAATTCTACGAGAAGCTGAACCGCTCGCGCAGAGGCTTTGTGCCACAAGCCGACATCACGGGAATCTTCTCGCGAGTGATGGTGAGGTGGTGGAGAGGTGGCGGCAGCATTACGATGAGCACCTCAATGGCGACGTTGCAAGTACCGAAGATGGCGTGGTAACAGATCTAAGAGTACGTGCGCAGGACGAAAGATTTGTAGAGATTGAGGAGGAGGTTGATCGGCTGAAAACAACAAATCCGCTGGAGTAGGTCAACTATCAAGCGAGCTTCTAAAATACGGTGGAGAAGCACTGGTGAGAGTACTACACTGGATCATTTACAAGATTTGGGAGGAGGAAGTATTACCGGTGGAATGGATGGAAGGTATCGTGTGTCTCATCTACAAAAAGGGTGACAAGTTGGATTGCGGAAACTATCGCGCGATCACACTACTAAGCGCTACCAAAAAGATACTCTCTCAAATATAGTGCCGCCGTCTATCACTGATTGCAATAGAGTTCGTGGGGAAATATCAGGCTTGATTTGTGGGTGAACGCGCTACACCGAACCAGATGTTCGCCATTCGCCAGATATTGCAGAAATGCCGTGAATACAACGTGCCCATACATCACTTGTTCATTGATTTTAAATCGGCGTTTGAAACAATCGATCGAGACCTAGCTATGGCAGATTATGCACGAATACGGATTCCCGGATAAGCTGATACGATTGATGAAGGTGACGATGGATCGAGTGATGTGCGTAGTTCGAGTATCAGGGACACTCTCGAGTTCCTACGAATCTCGCAGAGGGTTACGGGAAGGTGATGGTCTTTCGTGCTTGCTGTTTAACATCGCCTTAGAAGGTGTAATTAGGAGAGCGGAGATAAACACGAGTGGAACGATTTTCACGAAGTCTGTTCAGCTGCTTAGTTTCACTGATGACATTGATATTATAGCTCGTAAATTTGAGACGATTGCATACGCTGGGAAACGTACATCCGAGAGTGAAACCAGGCGAATAGGATTAGTCATTAATGTGTCGAAGAAAAAGTACTTAATGGCAAAGGGGTCCAGGGAGGAATCACCGCGCCCGCCATTCCGAATTTCTATCGACGGTGATGAAATCGAGGTGGTTGAAGAATTCGTATACTTGGACTCACTGGTGACCGCCAGCAATTGCACCAACAGAGAAATTCAGAAGCGCATTGTGGCAGGAAATCGAGCTTACTTTGGACTCCACAGAACTCCACGAACGAATAAAGTTCGCCGTAACACGAAGTTAACTATCTACAAATCGCTGATTATACCGGTAGTCTTCTATGGGCACGAAGCATGGACTCTAAGTGCAGATTACCAACGCGCCCTTTGAGTTTACCAACGGAAGATGATCCGTACCATCTACGACGGAGTGCAGATGGAAGACGGGACTTGAAGAAGGTGAATAAACCATGAGCTGCATCAGCTGCTGAGAGAACCAACCACCGTCTATACTGCGAAAATCTGGAGGTTACGGTGGGCGGGTCACGTCATCAGGATATCGGATAGTGACCCGACTAAAATGGTTCTCGAGAGTCATCCAACCGATAGAAGAAGGCGTGATGCGCAACCGGCGGATCTTTCGCAGAGTGTGGAACTGGAGACGCATCAAGTAGAATGGGGACGATTCTTACGTACAGCAGAGGACACTCAGGCCTTAGTCTGACCGGTAAGCAGAGATGCCAGATATACAGATTTTTGACCTTCTAAACAGACAATAAAATTTCTTGCAAGCACTTGGGATATCGAATCAAGCACATTAGTTTCTCATATACTGTAATTTTTCGACAATGAAACATCTGCATCAAAATAACGCCAAAAAGTTCAGAGCTGTCGAATTCATTTGCTTATCTTTGCTGTCCTAAAATTCGCCTAGTCCACTCTTAATTACGCCGACCACCTTCAGTGAAAAATTTAAAATTCTGCCAGTATGCCTTCGAGAATTTGTCCGAGAACTCCTTCAAACAATCTCTCAGGCATTGCTTTTGAAAACTTATAGTTTTCTTATGCAATCTCCTAAACTTTCTAGATACTACCCGTATAAAACCATCCTTGTGGTCCTTCAGAAATTACTTCCAGAAACTCTTCCACAGTTTTCTTTTGCTTCATAAACTCCATAAGAATTTTCTTCAAAATTTTCATGACCTCCTCCAGAAAAGCTTCTATCGGTATTCTCAGAAATTCCTCCTATACTCCATAAATTTTACCACGGATTCGTGTAGAAATATTTTCTAAGAATTGTTATAAGGAATCCACGTAGAAGTTTACAATGACATAAAATGGCATTTACCAGATATGCTAGTATGTCTGAAACATACTGGAAAAACTTATAATTAGAAGACACGAAATGTTGCTAATTGACAAATTGAGTGATCTTCTTCTTCTTCTTTATGGCTCTACGTCCCCACTGGGACTTGGCCTGCTTCGCTTCAACTTAGTGTTCTTTGAGCATTTCCACAGTTATTAATTGAAGGGCCTTCTTTGCCTGCCATTGCATGATTTAGTATATTGTGAGGCAAGTACAGTGATACACTATGCCCAGGGAGTCGAGAAAATTTTCCCGACCAGAATGGGAATCGAACCCGCCGTCTCCGGATTGGCGATCCAAAGCCTTAACCACTAGGCTAACTGGAGACACAGCCAAATTGAGATGACATTTGTGAAAAAAAAATCGAGTTTTGGTGGAATTTGAACACACGACTCAGTATTCGCTAGACCGGCGCTTTAACCAACTAAGCCACAGAAGAAGTAATGATTCTGCGGAATAGAAAGCCAAACTGACTCGGAGTAATTTCTGTAGAAGTTGTTGGAATAATCTTTGGAGAAATTCCTGAAGCATCATTTCTCAATTTGTCAATTAGCATCATTTCGTGCCTTCTAATTACAAGTTTTACCAGTATGTCGTAGAAGTTTATCTAGGCTTTTCGCGATATTTCTTCAGGACGTTTTCCAGGAATACGTTCCCGGACTACCCAAGAAATATTCCATAAATTCTTTCAGGAATCCTTTCGGGATTTCATGTTCGGATTATCCCTGAAAATTTTTAGCGATTATTTCGAAAATATTTCACTGTGATTTCTTCGGAAATTCTTCTAAAGGTTTCTCCCAGAAATATCTACAAACAGTTTTTTTTTATCTTGTACCGACTTTTCGAATCCTCTAAGCAGAATACCCTCTTCGAATGAGTGTAATCAGTTTCGTACCTTTTAATTCCGCCCCATGTTGCTTATCCTTTGACAGATACGCGTAATTCGACTACCACTTGTAGTGGATAACTGACACTGAGGAAGATTACAAGTGGTAGTCGAAATACGCGTATCTGTCAAAGGATAAGCAATATGGGGCGGAATTAAAAGGTACGAAACTGATTACACTCATTCGAATAGTTTTTTTTTTTATTTTTTTACTAGAATTCTCAGTCTGGCAAAATTCAAATCGACTTGTTTTGTATTCCCAACGTTTCTGCCTTGGGTATTAGAAAACAAGTCGTTTTGGATATTGTAGACAGAGAAATCCAGTAAAAATAATCAATAAATTTTTCAGTCAAATTTAACGTCATGATTTTTTTAATTGTTCCTACGCTTCCGTCATAAATATCTGCTGGGATTTCTTCAGAGAATTATGCAGGAATTGTTTCAAATATTCCTTCAGAGAATTTTTCTGAAATTATTCCTGAAATTGCTCGAACAATACTAGAAGAATTATTGAAAGAATCCCTGAAAGAATTTCTTGAGAAATTCCTGAAATATTGCTTGAAATGGTCCCTAAAAAATTTCTTGTGATACCTATGGAGATTCCTAGAAGAAATTCTTTGAAACGTTTAAAAGGGATTCCTGAAGTAATTTTTCGAGAAATTCCTGGACGAAAGCCTAAGAGAATTCCTGAAAAAAAATCTTAAGATACCCACTAAATTCCAAAAAAAAAAAACATAGTACGTTCCTGGAGGGACTCTGGAAATTGTTCCAAGGATAAAAAAGCCTGAGGTGATTCCCGGAGAAATAAAAAAAAATCACTTAAAAATGCCGGCTGAAATCTGTGCAGTATTTATGAATACTAGAAGAAGTTTCTCAGTAAATGTCTGCAAGCTCCCTGGAGGATTTTTTTTAGGAATCCTTGGAAAAATTCTTGGAAAAATCTCTGTAGGAGTTCTCAGAAGATTTTTATTGCAATTTCTAAAGGGATTAGTACACGCAAATTTCTGAAGTAGCACCTGGAGAAATTCCTGAAGAAAACTCTGCAGACACGGAAAAAAATTTTCATTAAAGAACTACTGAAGAATTTCCCGAAAAAAACATGATTTTTTAACGAACCCTCTGCAGGTATGCATAGAAGAATTTGTTTAAAACTATTTCAAAAATGTCAAGGAATACATTCTGGAGTAATTTCTGCAGAAATTGATGAGACAATCTTTGGAGGATTTCCTGAAGCATCACTGGAAAAAATCGCTGAAGAAAGGTCTGAATAAATTCAATGCAATCTCTGTAATATTTAGTGCATGGAGGAACTTGTGAAAAAGGCCTAGAAAAACTTCGAGGAGCGACTCTTAAAACCTTTCAAAGAAGATTTTCCAAATACATACCTGGGAGAATCTATGAACATATGAAGTAATACCTGATTGCACCTCTGGAAAAAATGGCATCAAAAATTTCTGAAAGAATTCCTGGAACATTTCTAAACTTCTGAATGAAACACCTGCGGAATTTCTGAGAGAATCTTTGAATCGCTGTTGAGAATTTTCTGGAGATATTCTTGTAGAGCTTTTAAAGAGTATTGTGTTGTTCTTTGCAGAGAAGAACAATAATCAAGACAATTAGATGATCGGCACTGAACCACAAAAACCACACAACAATTGGTGAGATCTTTCCAATATTATTTATCTATAAATAATTCTATTTCAGTATATACCTATTTGCTATATAACTGCATATAAGTTGAAAATTCGCTATTTTCAACATCCTTTCATCTATTGGAAGCTACTTCAGTTCAGGGCTCTTTCTAAGTTGATGAAGGGATTTATAAATGCTTGCAAGAAATCTTACTGTACATCGTATAAAGTACTATTTTAAGTCACTATCGCATATATGTACGGCTGACTGATAAATTTCGTCGCATTTAATGTTATTTTTTGAACTTATTACGATGTATCAAGTAAGGTCATATGAGAATGCAAATAAACTTTTATAAGGTTCGAGTACATCGTAGTAGATGATATTTTGATGTTTTATTGCGATGAACTTCACTTATTCGCAAAAGTGTGTGAGCGAACTCGCAATGTGTCAAATGAATTCGCAAAATTGCGTACTGCGATGATTATACGACTTCGCTTGGTACTTTTCTTGTTGTGTCAGTTTACCTCGCATTGGTGGTTGGATGAAATCGCATAAAAGTACAAATAAACTCGTTGAAGTGTGCATACAAACTCGCATAAGCTAGAAGCGTTTATGTCAACATAATGCGAATTGATATGTGATAACAATTAAAGAGTTTCTGTTGGACTGTGGATGCAGTGCCAAAAAGCTACAAGAAAGTGAACAAGCATAAGGCGCCATCCACAAATTACGTAACGCTCTAGGGGGAGGGGGGAGTACAGCCGAGCGTTACGGCCCTTACAAAAATATTGGGATTTTCATACAAAAAAGCGTTACGGAGGGGGGAGGGGGTCGAAAAATGTCGATTTTAGCGTTACGTAATAAATGGATGCTGCCTAATTATGGTTACAAAGTCATCATTATTTCGACACTGATTTTTCATTTGGGCCTAGCTGACATTTTCAAGATCTCTTCATCGATCCTCTATTTGTGTTATCACAGAATGTGTATTGAGTTTTCCAAAGATTTTTTGGTTGAAATGCGAAGAAGAAGACTACATGTTGCTATAGAAACAAAAAGAACAATGATTTTGTTTGTGTTGATCAAGTTATTAGCGAAAGAGAGAGTCGACGAAGAGAAATCGATCAGGTCAGTTAGGCCCTTAAATCTTAAAAATCATTGTCGATTTGTTTTGTTGGCCTGAAAATCAACAATGGGAGGCGCTAGCCAGAAAGGGGCAGTGAAAACTGTGCAGGTAATGGTGCTTCGTCGTTTTCAGCCTGCCAAAAACGCACAGCGCAAGTGAATTAAGAGCATTCCAACAAACACTGAGGTGAGTTAGAATATCATGATAATTAATCAACTTGTTTCATAAGTAGCGTTTGGTGTTGTGTGTGATGTGTGGTTCAACAATCCAGAGGTCATTAGTTCGATATCGTGCTGACAAGAATTTTTTTTTATTAAGTCGCATAAGATGCTGAATTACGTCGCAATAGTGCATACCGTGCATCGCATAAGATATCGCTTCAAGTCATATAGCGTCATTATTTTTCCGTCAATGCACGTATAGCGCCTCCACTTTTGTACGCATAAGGCACTTTTGCTGCATCTTATGCGATGTAACTTTAACGTATAAAACTACGTATAACATGAACATAAACTTCATTATACGTGCAAATTGTTTGTCTGGGTTGGCCAGGTGTGTGGAACTGAGTGAATCTATGACATTGTAGATAGTAGCGACATCAGCAATGTCAATGGATGTATTCAACTTTGCAACTCCATCCAAGATTTGTGCAAGTATTCATGCTATGCTATGCTATATTCTTGGAGAGCTTTTAAAGAAATTCCTATAAAAATTTTGTGAGAAATTTCCAGAAGAATTCCTAAAAAAATCCAAATTTTAAATAAAAGTTCTGTAATAATTCCTTCAGTAATACTTGATGAAATACATGAACGAACACATGCACGAACTTCTGAAGCAAACCTTGAAGGAATTTCCAATCAAATCCCTGAAGGCATCCCGGGAAGAATTTCAGGAGGAATTATTAAAACAAACCGTGAACTAGTTTCAACATGAATCTTTTGAGACATGTTAAAAAAAACTGAAAATAACTCGAGGAAAATTCCAGGAATAATTACTGAAAGACTCCAGGGAGCAATTTTTAAAGAATTACGTGGACATGAAAGAGATACAAAGAGAAATCTTTGGAAGAAATCCTTCTGAAATCGTTCAAGGAATTCCTGCAAAAATCTTCTTTCTATGAAAAAAACGGGAAATTTTGGAAAAAAACGGGAAGAATTCCTTATGAAATTTCTGGCAGTGTCCCTGGAGGTAATTGTGAAGAAAATTCCGAAGAAGTACATGGGAAGAAATCTATTTTGAAAGTATTCATAGAGAAATCATTGAAAAGATTATTGTTGAACTCATAAGAACATTTCTGCAAGAATGTCCCTGAAATTAATTGTACACCGTTGAATTCAAAAAGACAGGATTTGAAAAAACCATGTAGGGTGCGGGCACCGGTTTTGGCCAGTCTACGGAAATTATTTTTTATAAAAATAGCCAATGAACCTATGAATACTACCAATGTGTCAAATGAAAGGTTTCAATCTATATTTTGAAGGATAAATACAGAAATCAAGCTTATACTGGATTTTTGCATTGAAACTGACACTGACTGACCGAAATAGAAGCTCTGCATCAGTTTATGCCATATTCTCAACTTTGATTTCTTTTTTGGCCAATCACGTGTATTTCTTATGGGAGCGGCCAAAACAGAAGCACCCTGGTCATAATAGATAAATAAAAACTGATTTAAAAAAAAAAAGATCATGACTGTGGTTGCACCTCCGTGATTGATCTGAACTGGTACCAATTGCACTGAGATCCAACTGAATAAGGGCCTGGGACATTTCACTTATTCTCAAAGTGCAATTGTAGCAGCTCATGCATTTTCAACCAATAACCGCGCCGGTCAAGTCCTTATAGTCAGTTGGGAAGGGTAAGGAATGTTAGAGTGTACTGGTTGTTGCTACTAAAGACCGAGAACACCTCTGCGTCCCCACAACCCGCACGAACTGGGGTATTTGTTAGGCAGAAAGAATGGGAGATCTGGGAGTCACCGTTGCATCGGTGATGCGATCCATGGATAGAGGATTACACAGCGCAACATTTTTTTGTCTCAAGAGCAAACTTATGTGTCTCCGAAGGTTTTTGGGCCGCTGAATCCGAATCCGGGCTCAGATTTGCTCTAACACGTCACAATTTTGAGCTATACCTCAATTTATGGGGCAAAATATGCGATTTTGGGCTTTTTTGACTGCTAGCCATTAAGCAAGGTAATATTTTTTTTAAGTAATCAAGAGGTTAATTGGTCAATTAACATCTAAATTAACGACTCATGCAGAATATTTCGTTTTACCTAATCAAATTTGATAGATTTAAGCATTTTATGTTAGTATGAAAACTTGCATGCAACTTCTGGAGGGTGACTTGTATGGAAAATATCGTACCTAACATAAATCGCTTAAAACTATCAAATTCGATTTGGTAAAACGAAATATTTTGCATGAGTCGTTAATTTAGATGTTAACTGACCAATTAACCTTTTGATTGCTTAAAAAAAATATTTTCTTGCTTAATAGCTTGCAGTCAAAAAAGCCCAAACTCGCATATTTTGCTCTATAAATTGAGGTATAGCTCAAAATTGTGACGTGTTAGAGCAAATCTGAGCCCGGATTCGGATTCAGCGGCCCAAAATCCTTCGGAGACACATAAGTTTGCTCTTGAAACAGGCAAAATGTTAATTTTTGTTACGCTGTGTTATTTATAGTGTTCGTAATGTGATAAGTTGTGTGGTGAATATGAAGCGGCACAGTTCGCTTTGGTTGCATAACTTGCAGGTGTTATATACACTGTACTGTGGAAGCTGGAAGGAAGGGAAACGACTTTTTTTATTTCAATTTGGACTATTCATATTGAAAATCTGGCTTCGTATTATCTCCCTAGATTCATGTATGTGATTTCCGGGATCCCTCAGGCCATTTCCACTCAGGAAATGACATGTGGATAAACAACGATAAAAATACATTGCAAGTGATGACTTCAGTCGACACCAGAACGTTCCGATTAATGTGGTGGGAATTCCTCCACGTTCAACCTAAAAAAATCGGCGCAGCAAAATCGTTCGCTAGCTTGAACGAATGTAAATCAACCTTCAAAACGAGGCAAAAAAGTGCGTCTCTTGTGAAATGCATGAATCAAACTATCGCAGCGTCACCCCAATGAAGGAAGTGGAGGAGGAAGACAATCGACTTGGGTTGCATCAGAAGACGAAAAGTAGCGAATAGTAGTTCCATTGTGACACACTGAAGGAAGGGTGCCTTGGAACCCATCTTCACTTGATATGTGACGATGACAACCATTCAGCAGTACGGATCGGAACGGAACGGAAGGAAGGTAAGGGCTTCGACCTTTCCACGGTGGTGACGGACGGACGCACGGACGTATTTAGGAATTCGATTCCGTTGGTTGTCCGGGTCAGGGTGGCAGTTTATGCGCCACGGGCGCTGATGGATGGAAGGTTTCGATTTGGCGGCACCTGAATCGGAAGGTAGTCGTCCGTCAGTCAGTGGCGCAATTGTTGTGGCTTTCGGAAGGTCGTTGGCGTTCGTTGTGATTCAGGATGGGTCGCGAATGATAAATTATGAACCAGCAGCCAACAACGCCAGCAGCGGTGAGCTTTGTCCTCAGCTGGAGGTTTTGCATTGTGGGAATTGTGCAAAGTTAGGTTTATTGTTTTCAAGGAATCATTTTTGTGGTGGAGATTGGGCTGTCAGATTGAAAAATACTAAAAGCTGCGAAGGAAATGTGCTCATCGCGATTTCAGCGAGTTACGTGCTGAATATTAACTGTTTTGTTACAGATGGGAGGGTTGAAGCTTCGGCTTTAGTGATGACACTTTGAGGAAATCTATCATGAATATTGCAAGGAATCGGGCTAGGATCTTTGAAGGGATTCACCAAAATATATTCTGCAATCTGTCTACTTACACTCGAGAGAAAGATCCAGGATCTCATTTTGGTCAACACTCCACATTTACCAAGAAATGCAACAACTTAATGAAACTGAAAGAAAAAATATTCACAATATAGTAAAGATATAAAGAAAAACAAAACATTAAAAATCTAATAAAAATTATTTAAAAACTTAAAAGAAAAATTACGAAAGATGCCACAAACAATATATTACGTTTTCATTCATCTGCCGGGCACGTGGATTTAACAACTTTCAACGAG
The DNA here is from genome assembly GCF_035046485.1 of Aedes albopictus. Lineage (NCBI taxonomy): Eukaryota > Metazoa > Arthropoda > Insecta > Diptera > Culicidae > Aedes > Aedes albopictus. The sequence goes on along the minus strand of NC_085137.1, from coordinate 469,408,600 downwards.
AAACCTTGATTTCCCTTAGGCAGTTTATTTCCAGAGTACAATGCAGCTCTGAAGTAGAGATTGTCTTAAGGAATCGACTGTTGATCTTATGTTTTGAGGTTATGGCTTTCAGTCTTGGAAGAAAAACTCAAAAACGGATTGTTAAGTCTTCATCCGACGTTTCGGTCACTATGAAGACTTAAGGACAAGGTATTTGGAGTACATTGCTCAAAATTTCTAGAGCACCGTTTTTTAGAACCGTTGAACGGATTTGGATTAAAATGCATCACGCTGTTGACAACCACTGAACAATTAGCGTGATGCATTTTCATCCAAATCCGTTCAACGGTTCTAAAAAACGGTGCTCTAGAAATTTTGAGCTATGTACTCCAAATACCTTGTCCTTAACAATCCGTTTTTGAGTTTTTCTTCCAAGACTGAAAGCCATAACCTCAAAACGTAGAGATTGTCATCATCTCTGCTATAAGTTTCATCATCTTTTCTGACAGGGATGATCGCGATTTATAAGTTACGCATCAACCCAGTACTCTCCTTCTAGGATTATGATTAGTCACGCCATGACCATTCGCCAGTAGTGCCACGGGAAATCTTCTCTTCGTTTTTAGTGGAATTTGCATGATTTTCCTGCCCGCGCCTCAGTAGACCTGTGCGCCGACTATATTTTACTCGGCGGCGGCGTGAGAGCCATTTTTGGCCGGCGGCGGCGGCGTCATCGGCGTCACGCCGATAGCAGCTTTCGGCGGCGGCGGCGGCGGCGTGAATCGGCGTGACCAAAATATGACCATATTTTCAAATTCAATTTTCGAATAAAATACTGATTTTGCTATAGTGCTTTGTTTTTTATTCTCAGAACCTTCAGAAGCTATCAAACTTGATAATAAGGTCAAACTATTTTCACTAAGGAATCTCCGAATGATTTCAAGGAGGAATCTCACAAGGAATCCTAGAAGGAACCTCAATGAAACTCCTGAAGGAGTCCATGCAGAAAATTCTAAACTAATCTCTGCCGGAACTGGTGTAGAAGAAACTTCTGCAGGAATCTTTGGCGGTTCAAGATTATCTTTTAGAGATCCCTGCAGAAAATTTTGAAGAAATCCCTGATTGAAGCTTTCGAGGAATTTCAGAAGGAAATCCAGAACGAATCTTCGAAAGCAATTCCAGGAGAATTCCCCAAATGAATTCAAGCAGGAATCCCAAGGGAATTACTGCAGAACTAACCAAAGGAATTCCAGGAGAAATCCCCGACGGAATTCCAGTGGGAATTTCTAAAGAAATTCGAGAAGGAAACCCCATAGGATTTCTGACAGGAAACAACGAAAAATATCGAGAAGGAATCTCTGAAGGGATTCTAGGAGAAATCCATGAGAGAAAACTATGAGGAATTTCCGAAACAATTCCATGAGGATTTCTTGAAGGAATTTCAGGAGAAATCCCATAATGTATTCCAGCAGGAAACTCTGAGGAAATTCTAGGAAGAATTCCCGGAGGAATTCTAAGAGGAATCCCCGAAATTAATCTAGGAGGAATCCCCGAAGGAATTCCAAGATAAATTTCCGGAGAAATTCTAGGAATCACCGAAGGAATTCCAGGAAGAAACCCTGCAATTCTAGGAGGTCTCTCGAAGGAATTCCAGGAGGAATCTCCGAAGAAATTTGAAGAGAAATCACCAAAGGAATTTCATGAGGAAATCCCAAAGGAGTTCTAGGAGTAATCCCCGACAAAATGCCAGGAGAAATCCCCGAATAAATTTTAAGAGAAATCCTCGAAGGAAGCCTAGAAAAAAAATCCAGAGGGTACCTCCGAAGGAATTCCGGGAGGAATCTCTGAAGAAATTCAAAAAGGAACCCTGGAAGGAACTCAAGGAAGTATCTTAGAATACCAGGAAAAAATTCCGAAGGAAATTCTAGGAGAAATCACCGAAGAAATTCAAGAAGGAAATCCCGAAGGAATTCCAGGAGGAATCCTGTAGTAATTCCATGTAGAATTTTTGAAAGAATTTCAGGAAGAATCTCCGAAGGAAATCTAAGAGGAATTACCAAAGGAATTCCATGAGGAATGCACGACGGAATACCAAGAGGAATCCCCGAAAAAATCCCAGGAGGATTTAATGAGGAATCCCCGAAGAAATTCCAGATTTTTTTTAAGGAATTCGTGGAAATCGTCAATGTATTTCTAGGAGAAACCATCGAAAAATATCCAGAAGGAATCCTCGTAGGAATTCCATGAAAAACCCTTGAAATAATGCTTGAAAGAGTTCCTGCAGGAATTCCAAGAGGAAACCCCGAAAGAACTCCAGGAGGAATCTCCGAAGAAATTCGAAGATATTCTCGTAGAAATTTCAGGAGGAATCCCCGATGGAGTATCAGAAGGAATTCCAGGAGAATTCTCCGAAGGAACTCTAGAAGAAATCCCCGAAGGAATTTAAGGAGGAATCTTCGAATTAATTCCAGAGGAAATTTCGAAGAATTCCTGAAGGAATTCCAGAGATATTCCCGAAGAAATATCAGGAGAAATCCCTGCAGGAATCCCAGGGGGAACCCCTGAAAGAATTCTGGGAGGTATCTCCGAAGGATTTCCAAGCGGAATACTCGAAGGATTTTCAAGAGGAATCCTCCCAGGAAGTCCAGGAAAAATCTCCGAAGGAATTCCAGGAGAAATTCCTGAAGTAACTTAAGGAGAAATCCCCGAACGAATTCCAGGAAAAATCTCCGGAGCAACTCTAGGAAAAATCACTGGAATCCATGAAGCAAATAGAGGAGGAATCTCCGAAGGAATTCTAAGAGAAATCATCAAAGAGATTCCAGGAGGAAACCCCGAAGAAATTTCAGGAGAAATCCACGTTAGAATATCAGGAGAGAGCCCCGAAACAATTTCAGAAGGAAACCATGAAGGATGTTCAGGAGGAATACTCGAAGGAATTCCAGTAGACATTCCAGAATGAATTCTAGGAGGAATCCCCGAAGGAAGTCCAAGAGGAATCACCAAAGAAATTCGACGGTTAGAATTTCAGGAGGAATCCTCGAACGAAGTCTAAAAGGAAACCTCAAAACAAAATCTAGGAAAAATCTCCGGAGGAATTCCAAGAGCAATTCCCGAAAGAATTCCAGGAAAAGCCAGGAGGAATCCTCGAAGGAAGTCCAGAGGAACTCTTGAATGAAATCTAGGATGAATTACCAAAGAAATTACAGAAGAAATCCCTGCAGGGATTCCAGGGGACTGCTCGAAGGAATACCGGTAAGAATATCCAGAGGATTTCCAGCCGGAGTCCTCAGCGAATCTTTTCGGGTAGGGGGAAGGATTTGCAGGTGGTATTTGAAGAACTCCTGGAAGAATTCCAGAAGGAAATCCTTGAGGAATTCTTGTAGATACTCCATGAAAGATCCCTCAAGAATATCCTGGAGATATGCCTGATTATAATCCTAAGAGAATTATTGAATGAATTCCTACAAGATTCCCTGAAGGAACTCCTGTAGGAATTCCTGAATGAGCTTCGGGAGAAATCTCTGATAACACTCCTGGAGGCATCAGTGAGCATCTACAATCTGAAAGAACCCCAGGAGCGATCCCTGGAAGAACTTCTGGAAGAACACCTAAAGGAACTTCTCCAGCAATCCCCTAAGGATATCCTAAAGGAATCTTGGAGGGAACTCTTATATAGGAATCCCTGAATAAACTTCTGGGACAATCCCTGAATTCTACTGGGGGTATCCTTGGATCTTCGTATAAGATTCTCTGAAGGTTTGCTGAAGGAACTTCTTTAGGAATCCCTGAAGAAATTAAGGAGGAATCTCAGAAGAAACAGCTGCAAGAATCCCTGAAACTCCTGGAGGAATCTCTTATGAACTCCTGGAAAGAACACCTGTAAGAATTTTCAATGGCACTTCAGAAGAAATCCCTGCAGGAACTCCAAGACTAATTTCTAAAGGCCTCCTGCAGGAATTCCCGAATAAACTTCTCACGGGATTCTTGATGGATTTCCAGGTGGCATTTATAAATCCTCCTCAAAGAATCTTTAAAGGGACTTCTGGGAGGATACCTGAACGAACTTCCGTTGAAATAGTCTAGGCCCAGCGAACTTCTGAAGGAATTCCTAATGAACACATGGAGGCATCCCAGAATCCTCCTGAAGATTTCAGGGAGATCTCTGAGCGAACTCCTGGAGAGATCACCGAAGAAACTTCTGGAGCAATCCTTGAAAGAATTTCTGAAAATTTTTCTTGATGCATAGTATAACGTGATGTGATTGCATTCCAATACTTTCGTTTTGATGGTAAAATTAACAAAACAGATAGAATGATAATTCAATCGATAAAATGACAGTTCAACCCGAACAAAAAATGTTCACCATACAAATTTTAAATGCATTTTAAAAATAGTTCCTGGACTGAAATTTTGGATTCCTACTAATTTTTGGGCGAAGATTCCGATTATGAAAAACAATTCGGATACCCCTTATGAACCCAATTCCAAGAGGAATCCTCGAAGGAATTTCAGGAGGGATTCTTGAACAAATTCCATAAATTTCTGATGGATCTTCCAATTGAATCTCTGAGGACACTCCTGGATTAGTTCCTAAAGAAACTCCTGAATTAGTTCCTAAAGAAAAACCTGCAGGAATTCCTGAGGGAACTTCTGAAGGAATTCACGAAGGAACTCTGAGACTAATCTCTGAAGGACCTCCTATGAGCATCCCTGAAGGATCTCTGATGTATCTCTAGGAGGCATCCCTGAGTTCTTCTGAAAGAATTTTTGAGAGATCTTCCTGAGAAATCTTCTGAAGAAAAAATCATCCTAGAGGCATACCTGACGAATTTTCTGGAGGAATTCCAGGTGGATTCCTAGGGGAATCACTGAATCATTCTGGAAGAATCTCTAAAGAAACTTCTGGAGATATGTGAATGTGTGTTCTAAGAGTTGAGAAATCATTTATTGTAATCAAACTCTTATGATGGTGATCGTGAATTTTTTTATCTTAAATTTATATAAACTTATTTTTTATCGTGCACTGATCACCGGCGCGAAAAATGAAAATCGGCGGCGTGACCAAGAGCGGCGTATGGCGCGCCGCCGACACCTGGGTCGGCGTCGGCGTGGAACAAAAAGTGTCGGCGGCGGCGGCGTGGCGTGGCGGCGCACAGGTCTACGCCTCAGCTGCATCGTCATCCGTCCTTCGTGATCTTGAACATGACTTATATACGCGTGCAGTTTAGTACTACCGCCGGGCAAGGACACGCATTACGTTCGTTAGGTTTCGATTTCATGCCAAGCGGATCGCGTATCGGATCCGATCTCCGTCAAACATAGCTGCTACCAGCACTAAGCAGCAGGTACCTAGTAGATTCTGATTCATGAACGCATCACAACCATGATGCGATGATCATCATCGTGGCCGCGGCGGGCGGCGCTGCGGTACTTCGCTCAAATAATTTTTAATAAGGTGGAACTAATGAGGACTGTTTTTTTTTCTTGGTTTTAATTTTCAGGTAATTACCGAAGGCGATCTGCACACACACACACCGAGAGAGTTGAATGGTGAAGCGCATCAGTAGTGCTGCTGGCTGCTAAATGAAGACAGACGGCAGTGATTGAGTGATGTGCTGCACACGCGGGAAGGTTCCAGTAAGCTCGCAGTTTAAGATGAGTACCAAATGCATCCGGAAATGATAAATGTGGAAGATATCCGAAAACCTAAGACAGCTGCAGGCTGCATCCATTACTAATTTAATTAAGGTCAATTAAATGCTTCGATAATCGACAAAGTAGAAATATTACTGGGATAAATTGACTAATCAAAAGCTATTAGTGCGAATTTGCTCAACGTCTCAAGTTTAGTATGAATGTTATTGTTGCAAAAAAAAACGGACGCGATCAACAGAATAATGGGCATGCTGTCAGCTGTCGACTACGGACTTCAAATTCTAGTCATAGCATTTCGGTTCCTCAATATACAATACAAAATTTTAGTCCACCTGTTTTTTTTTACCAAATGACTGGAAATTGAAAGACAGATTAAATGGCAAAAAATAGTGTTTATGGTGTAAGCTAAGATTCCGTTTCGAGTTGTATTCTGAAGAAGCTTAGTTGATAAAAGCGCCGTTCTAGCAAGTTAGTGTCGATAGTTTGAAATCTACCAGAACGGGTTTTTTTTTTCTTTTAAAATTCATATCAATCATTTAAAAGAAATTTAAAATCACACCTTAATTTACTTCTTTAAATTGAAGGTGTATTTTGCCTTTCTCGTACGCCAAAGTGTACTGAAAGGCTATATGTTCACTCAAAAAACGAATTTTCGATAGAAGGCTTGGAGGGTCAAGTCACATTTACTAAACAACTCAGTTCTACGAATTGAGATAATGTCTGTATGTGTGTATGTATGTGTGTATGTATGGATGTCTGTGCGTAAAAAAAGTTCACTCACTTTTAAGGCCGGTTCACTTCCCATTGCCCGGTTCTACGGATTATAGCTCGAATCGAACCGGAATTTTACCGCATTGTTTGCTAATAAAAATTGTCTGGATCGGTCAAGGCGCTCCTGAGTTATGGCCATTTCAGTGATCCGGATCGGCACCACTAGAACTGGCCGTATATAAAACTTAACCAAGCCCCATCATGCGACACATCAAACTACGGCGATTTTTGTAACCTTTAGAGTGGTTGATGAATTTTGTGCGGAAACCAACATTAGAGATCATGATGTCGGTCCAAAATTCAAGGTGGCAGCCTAATACTCAAGATGGCGGCTCCAAATTCAAGATGGCGGCTGTTTACTGGAGTTTTAGGCCCTGAAGCTATGCAATATAGGAAAACTTTGTATGGGGAAGATGTCCAGAGTCCAAAAATGGCGACCAGAATATCCAATATGGCGGCTTAAAATCCAAGATGGCGGCTAAGCAATATGTGTATATTTGGTATGGAGAAGAAGCCTGGACTCCAGAAATGGCAACCAGAATGTCAAAGATGGTGGCTCCAAATTCAATATGGCTTCTTTTAAGTGGAGTTTTAGGCCCTAAACCCATGCAATGTAGGTAAATTTGGTATGGGGAGAATGTCCGAAGTATAAAAATGGCGACAATAATAATATCCGAGATAGCGGCTCCAAATTCAAGATGGCGTCTGTTTAATGAAGTTTTAGGACAAAAACCATGCAATATGAGTATATTTGATATGGGGAAGATTTTTTTTGTTTTTATTTTTGTGTATTTTACCATAACGCTAATTCTACACTTGATGGGGAAGATGTCAAGAGTCCAAAAATGTTGACCAGAATATTTAAGATTGCCGTGGGTGGGCTCCCGTGCCTACGTTCTCAACGCCGTTTATTTGCTGATCGAAGTGCTGCTTCCACCTTTCGATCACCTCACGTCCGTCCGTCAAGTGGCCTCAGTATCCCTGCATATTTCGGCTCGCGGCACGTAGCTGTTGCGGATGCGTTAAGCTTCTGATAGAACTTCCGTGTTTCTTGGGAACGGCACAGCAGTTCCATTTCTTCACACTCCGCTTCTTCCAGGCGGCGCTTTGTCTCCCGAAAGAAGCGGGTCTGCTGTTTCCGCTCCTGTTTGTAGCGTTCCACGTTCACTCAAGTCCCTTGCTGAAGCATTACCCTCGATGCGTTCTTCTCCTCCAAAACCGTTCTTCACTCTTCGTCGAACCATTTGATCCTTCGACTACCTTCCACTTACCCGATGGTGCTCTCGGCTGCGTCGTTGATGGCTGCTTTCACTGTACAGCAGTCCTCTAGAGGGGCCTCATCGAGCTCGCCCTCGTCTGGCACCGCTGCCTCGAGATTCTGCGCGTATGCTGAGGCGACATCCGGTTGCTTCAGTCGCTCTAGGTTGTACGGTGGCGGTCGCCGGTACCGTACATTGTTGATGACGGAGAGTTTTGGGCGCAGTTTAACCATCACCAGATAGTGGTCGGAGTCAACGTTGGCGCCACGATAGGTCCTAACGTCAATAATGTCGGAGAAATGCCGTCCGTCAATCAGAACGTGGTCGATTTGAGATTCCGTCTGCTGTGGTGATCTCCAGGTGTAACGATAAGGGAGGCTGTGTTGGAAAAAAGGTGCTACGTATGGCCATATTTTTGGAGGCGGGGAAATCAATGAGTCGTAGGCCGTTTTCTTTCGTTTGCTGGTGGGCGCTGAACTTACCAATCGTCGGTCTGAATTCCTCCTTCTGGCCTACCTGAGCGTTTAAATCTCACAAGTCCTTCTTGTTCGCTGGGGTCGTTGCCGTTGGTCTCGGTTCGTATTATTCTGTTGCTGATTTTCCGTTACAATGGTTTTTTACGGCTGGCTCGTAGGGCCTGACACCAACCCCCTACTTTCCGGAGGACCATAGTGCACAGTTGAGCTTAGAGTCCTTCCCTGGTACTCGGACATAGATCAACCGCCCCTAACATGGGGATCAGACGCTCCTCTTGGAGAGCAGAGGCTCAGGTTTACCCCCTTCTCTGTCAGCCTATGACCAAAGTTCCCACCGGTGTTGGTTACCCGATCTTCCCAAAGGTTGCTCATAGTTTCCGACCGGTACCACGACGAGGTAGGGATAGGAGTTGCTGGGCAGAGGCTAGTGGATCACAATGGGATCTGAACTGCGCAGCATACCCAGCCTTTACCGTGCCTATCTTTAAGTGTACTGACTGGAATGAAGTTTTTTTTGAAGAATGACAACTATTTCATCTTAGTCTTAAAATTTCTGTAAGTTAGATTATAATTTAAATCTTTTTAAAGCTATTCATTCCAAAATAAAGTTTACAAATTAAAACGAATGTCATGGATTTCTAACAACGACCAACAGTTTTCTTACATGAACACGTACATGAAAAGTTTTGTGCTTCGAAAATTTTTGAGTGGTACAATTTTCAAACTATAGCTGAATTTAGAGTTTGACACTACCAAATTTTCAAAATTTACTAGAATTCTAAAATCATGCATGCATTGAATTCAGATATATGCATTGCAGTCTTTTGGCATAAAATGAGAAGATTTCGTTTTGTTTTTTTTTTTCATGTGAATTTTAACTTTAAGGCGAAACTGGAAGCATTTTCTCATTTTTTTTTTGATTTTTTTTTTTATTAAATTACAAAGCAATATTTTAAGAACCAATTTTTTTTTTATTCCTGTTCGGGTCTGCCACTGCGACCAGTTTTTAGATCTATTGTGACATTACCCGTATCCTTAGTGTAGTGCATGTCGCATTACTCAATTACCATTGAAGGGCAATAAAGTATCGATTTTGATACAGTTTTTGTTTTGTTTTCTTATGTGCTTCATGAGCAATATAGAAAACAAAACAAGAGTACTGATAATTGGCCATGCATCGGAAACCTAGCATCACCTTTGTTTTACCGCTTTTTTTATCTGTATTAACGAGATTTTTAGCCCTAGGCTAGTTCATCTCGGGACCCACGCTTTACTTCCCTTCCCTTCCACTCACATTTTGTGAGTTTGTCGGGAGCGGGATTCGATCCCAGGTCCTCGGCGTGATAGTCAAGTGTTCTAACCATCACACCAGGTCCGCTCCACGATTTACTGCTAAATTCTGGGGAGAAAGAAGTTTAGAACCCGGGTTTTAACATTAGCAGCAATACCATTCCAATAATGGAACATATGTTCAGTAATAAGGATTCTAGTATGTTCCTTGCATACCAGCACTTACCAGTCTCTGAAGAGTTAGTACATACATGGATCCCTAACCCGATTTGATGTCCTTTGCATCAAGTTTAGCCTCGAACGGCGAGGTTTTTAGCTATCTGCAAAGTAAAGTTGGTTAACTTAGTTTTATTCAGAGACCGTAAGCCACCAAGATACCAGTGACAAGGACAAAATTGGAAAAATAGGACGGCACTAGGTTTCGGTAGCTTTTACTCCGTAACGCAACACGAAAAGGTGATCTTCCCACGTTACGGGCTCCGTTAACGATCGAGCATCTTTGAAACCCCCTCAACCATTCATCCATCGGCACGGGTCGCCTGACACTTTGGATTGGGGTAGACCTGTGCGCCGCCGCTGTCACCGACATTTTTTGTCCCAAGCCGACGCCGACCTATGTATCAGCGGCGTGCCATACGCCGCTGTATGTCACGCCACCGATTTTCATTTTTCGCGCCGGTGATCAGTGCACGATCAAAATTAAGTTTACATAAAATTGAGATAAAAAATCTCACGATCACTATCATCAATGATTGACTACAATAATTGATTTCATTTTTCATTAGATTATATTAATTATTCCTCATACACATCTCTCTAGAAGTTTCTTCAGAGATTCTTCCAGAAGATTCAATAATGCCTCCTGGAGATTCACCTGGGATTCCTGCAGAAAATTCTGCAGGGACGCTTCCAGGAGTTTCATCATTGATTTTTATTTTCAGGAAGATCTCGACAGGGAAAACTCCAGGAGTTCCTTCAAAAATTCTTTCGGGAGGATTCAGGGATTCAGGGAATTCTTGCAGGAGGTCTTTAGAAATTAGTCCAGGCGTTCTTGCAGGGATTCCTTCTGAAATTCCTTTAGACATTCCTACTGGACTTCTTACAAAAATTACTCCAGGAGTTACGTCAGAGATTCCTCCAGGAGTTGCAGGGATTCTTGCAGATGTTTCTTCAGAGATTCCTCCTGAACTTCTTCAGGAATTCCTACAGAAGTTCCTTCAGAGAATCTTATAGGAAGATCTAAGGATACCTCCAGAAGTATTCAGGGATTCCCCCAGAAGTTTATACAAGGATTTTTATTGGATAAAAACTCTAGACTTTGCCCACCCTCCAAAATTCTGCTCTAATCTTCGCCACTTCATACATAAAAATAGAGTTTGTATGGAGGGGGCGAAGACTTAAGCAGTGGCGAAGTCTAGTGCTTTCACCCTATAACAGTTCCTTCCAAGATTCCTTCAGGATACCTCGAGAAGTTCCTTTAGGGATTCTCCCAGAAATTAATCTAGGGATCGCTCCTGGGGTGCTCTCCGATTGTAGATTGAGATTGAAATTTCTCCAGGAAGCTTCACGGATGCCTTCAGTAATTACATCAGAGATTATTCCAGAAGCTAATTCAGGAATTCCTTCAGGGAATCTTGAAGGAGTTCCTTCTATAATTTCCTTAGGATTATAATCAGCCATATCTCCAGTATATTCTTGAGGGATCTTTCATGGAGTTTCTACAAGAATTCCTTAAGGATTTCCTTCTGGAATTTTTCCAGGATTGTTTTAGGGAATACCTTCTGAAAATCCTTCCCCCTACCCGGAAATATCCGCAGAAAATTCTGCAAGGATTCCGCCTGAAAATCCTTTGGGCTCGTGCATTCCCCTGGAATCCCTGCAGGAATATCTCTTGTAATTTCTTCGGGGATTCCTCCTAGACTTCCTTCAGGGGTTCCCTTGGACTTCTTTCGTGGATTCCTCCTGGAATTTCTTCGTAGATTCCTCCACAAATTCCTATTTTTCCTGGAATTTCTTTGGTGATTTCTCTTAGAATTCCTTCGGAGATTCCTCCTGGAATTCTTTCGAGGATTCCTTCTGGAATTTTTCCGGAGATTCCGCCTAGAATTCATTCTGGTATTCCTCCTAGACATCCTTCTTGGATTTCTCCTGAAATTCTCTTGGGGATTTCTCCCTATATTCTAACGAGGATTCCTCTCTATTCATACAACTGTCTACAGGAGTGCGGTCAACATTGCCACAGTACGCATAATATTGCTATCTTTCAACACTGAAATCTCTTCGGGGTTTCCTCCTGGAATTTCTTTGATGATTTCTCTAATAATTCCTTAGGATACTTCTGAATTTGCTTCAAGGATTCCTCCTGCAATTCCATCGGAGATTTCTAATGGACTTTTTTGGGGATTCCTTTTGAAAATTCTTCGTGTATACCGCTTGGAAATCCATCGCAGATTCCTCCAGGATTTCTTTCAGGAGTTCCACCTGGGATTCCTGCAGGGATTTTTCATTCATTTGATTAATTCGGGGATCCCTCATGGAATTCCTCCGGGGATTCCTCCAAGAATTCCTTAAGGAATGGATTGGAATTCTACTTGGATTCCTCTTGGGATTCCTCTTGCAATTCCTTCGGTGATTCTTCCTAAAATTTCCTCGGGAATTTCTCCTTCATAGTTTTCTTCCGAATATTTTTCGTTGATTTCTTCTAGAAATCTTTTGGGGATTCTTTCTTGAATTCGCTTAAAAATTTCCCATGGAATTTTTAAAGGATTCCTGCTGAAATTTCTTTGGGATTCATGCTGGAATTATTGCGGTGTTTTCTCTTGGAATTCCAGTTGGAACTCCTCCTGGAATTACTTCAGAGGCTTCTCATGGAACTTCAACGAGGATTGCTCCTGGATATTTTTCGATGGTTCTTCCTAGAAATACTTTGAGGATTTCTTCTCGAATTCTTTTAAAAATTCTTCCTGGAATTCCTTCGGGGTTTTCTTCTAATATTTTTTCCTAGAGATCCTTTGAGGATTTCTAATTGAATTACTTTGGAGATTCCTCCTGGACTTCCTGTGGAGTTTCCTCTTGAAAAACCTTTGATTTTTCGCTTGGAATTCCTTCGGAGATTCCTCCTGGAATCCCTTCCATGGTGCTCTCTGGGATTCCTTTAGGGATTTCTGCAGTAATTTCTTCGATGATTCTTTCTAGACTTTCTTCGAGGATTCCTGGTAAAATTCCTTCGGGGATTTCTTCTGATAATTCGTCGAGAATTAATTCTGGATTTCCTCCGGGATTCATTCTTGGAATTATTTTTGGTGATTTATCTTCAGATTTCTTCGGAGATTCCTCCTGGAATTCCTTTGGGAGTCTTCCTAGAATTCCTGCGGGGCGATTCTTCCTAGAATTCTTTCGAGATTTTCTCCTAGAATTCTATTGGGGACTCGTCTTGAAATTCCTTCGAGGATTCCTTCCAGAATTCCTTAGGGAGTTTCTTCTGAGGGATTCTTCTTTCGAGGATACCTCCTAAAATCCCTTCGGGGACTTCTCCTGATATTCCGATTCCTTCTGGATTTCCTTCGGAGACTCCTGCAGAAATTCCTTATGGAATTCCTCCTGAAATTCCTCCTAGCATTCTCTCAGGGAATTCTGCTGGAATTCCTCCTGGGTATTTTTCGTTGATTCCTCCTAAAAATGCTTAGAAGTTTCCTTCTCGAATTTCTTTTGGAATTCCCGCTGGAATTCCTTCCTTCGGAATTCCTGCTGTAATGCCCTTGGGATTCCTTCTTGAATTCGTTTGGGGAATCTTCCTGGAAATTCTTTTGAGATTAGTCATGAATTTCCTTCTGAAATTCCTCGAAATCTCCTATCAGCGATTTCTTCAGAAGCTTCTGCAGGGATCTCTCTAAGAGAGATTCTTGAACCACCACAGCTCCCTGCATAACTTTCTTCAGGATTTCATGCAGCAGATACTGCCGAGATTAGTCCAGAATTTCCTTCATGGATTACTTTTGAGATTCCTTCCTGGAATCATTTGAGATTACTTAGTGTAAATAGTGAGATCTTATTATCAAGTTTGATAGCTTCTAAAGGTTCTGTGAAAACAAAACCAAAAACTATAGCAAAATCGATATTATATTGCCCTTGATTTGCAATGGAGTAATGCAACATGCATTACACTAAGCATACAGGTAATATCTCAATATGTATAATCACTGGTGGCAGTGGCGGACCCGTACAGAAATAAAAAAAGGTATTCATTCTAAAGTATAAGTTTATGTCATCAATGGCCATGTAAAAGCTCAGACGGCAAATTCTAGAGCGTAATAGCAACTTCTTTGCTTTGCCAAAGTTGACATTAAGGTCAAATTTTGGTCACGCCGATTCACGCCGCCGCCGCCGCCGCCGAAAGCTGCCACCGTCGTGACGCGGATGACGCCGCCGCCGCCGGCCAAAAATGGCCCTCACGCCGCCACCGAACAAAATATAGTCGGCGCACAGGTCTACTCTACATGTGTAATAAAAAATCAAAAATCAAAAAATGAGAAAATGCTTTCAATTTCGCCTTAAAGCTAATTCTATACTTAAAATGATATGATGATAGTAATATCTTTCGATAATCCAAACACGGCTTTTGCATTTTTATCACAAAGGAAAATACTTCCTATATTTCGAATGAAGGTTGATTTGGAATATAAGATGCTAGCAAGTCACGGTACAAATTTCATCGGAGCATTGCTCATGGAGAATGAGATGTATGAAGTGAGCAACTTTGCTTGGAAATAGAACAACATTCTATTTGAAATCGAAAGCTTTGTATGAGAGGGCGGAAAAATTTCCGCTGTACTGTTTTTCTTTCGTTCACGTTTTCGAACTGAAGGTATGGTATCTACACTAAAAATGATCATCAGCTCAAATCATCATTCAAATCGTCAAGAAAAATGCTGCATACTAGCATTATTGCCTAAAAACCTATTACTGGAAAATTGAATATCTAGAAAAAAAACTGGGTCAACAAGTTCGATTTTTTGAAGCAAAGCACTCTTGATACCTATTATCTTTAAAAACAACTATACATCTGTATGGGATTTAGTGTGAAGATGCGTTCTTTTTTGGCGCTGTCCATAAACTACGTTGACTCATTTTTGGCCATCTCAGTCCTCCATCCCTCCCCTTTCGTAGACTTTTGTCCATACAATACTTTCGAAATTCGAGCGTAGACTTTGGCTAGAACCTCCCTCCCCCCTTAGAGTCTGCATAGTTTATAGACAGGTCCTAACATCTATCATACATATCGGATCACTTTGCAGTCTTTGGAAAAGTTCCCACACAAAATGCGATATAAATTTCAACCTCAATGCAGAATATGGGGACGCAACAAATCGCGTAAGTTACTATTTGAATATCTACACAAATGGTTTGGCAATACATCATATATGCTCTTCATAACTTTACTGAATAAATTGCATATATCTGAATTCGAAACGATTACCATTCGATAAATGTTTATACAAATATGCAAACCCGAAAAGTCACCGCCACTGTGTTTATTTAACAATTGGTTGTCCATTGGAGCCACTGACTTCCGATTACGATAAGAGTTGTTAGCACCTTCTACCATTTGATTGACAGCGGCATTGCATTGGAACGTCCATCAAATCAGCTTATGCAAATTTGAGTAATCACAAAAAATCACACATTTTGTGGTGAATCACTTCGGTGAGTTGCAAGCTGACCAAAGTTTCCGTTATCAAGGACCTTTAGAGCGCACGTAGGTTCTAGTCCTTGACAACTTAAGTGCAACTCAATCAGTGACTAATTGATCGAAGCGTCCAGCTGACTCCACGCTACGCAATGTCAAGTTCATCGATCGCTGAGTCGTCTGCTGCGACAGAATCAGAGCCCCTTGACTGTGTAGTGCCTGCCCGTGCATCACCATCATCCATTTCGGAAATGCAAAACCCCCCACTCGACTGATTCAGCTGCACGACGCGGCGGGGCGACGACGACGCTTGACACGTACTTATTGTCCGAGCCTAGCACTACACAACAACGTAGAAGCCAAGCGATCCACCACACCCCAAAAAGAGAACACTACTTGTGGACGGCGATCGATGGTGGTCCACTCAGCGTTCAACCTTCACCCAAATACTTTTTCGATCGTGTGATCACCGACGGCAACAACAACGACATAATGCACCCAACACCCGATCGCGACCGAACTACACCGTGACTGCAGCGTGTCAACTGCGTCCACTCCCATATCGCGCCGAGCGAGCTAAAGCGGTACCTTCGGTACCTAGAGCTATAGTTTCAACAGCAGCTCAGTCCGCTGTCAATGTCCATGAAACTGGCCAGAAACCACGCCGCGGCGATCGTGTCTGAGGGCGATCATTTTTAGTCACTGCACTGCTCCTTGGAGAAGTGCCTGATATGATTGATGCCCAGAACCGATCTGGGGTAAATCCAACGCCGCGTTCGGTCAACGTATCACACACATCGACCCGATGATTACTCATCACCTCTGCGGCGTTGGGGTTAGTTGCCGCCGCCGGTGATGATCGACGACGCGATTGCAAAACGCTAGTGTCACTGTTTACCTTGAAGGTTCTTGAACCACGCGTGTCAAGACGGAACTTTCGTTCCATCCGAGAGTGGGATGATCGCTTGCTTGCGAATAGCTGGTGCTGCCGGTCTCTCAACGTGAGAGAGCGATCGGTGACGTCAGTGGTGCGCGCGCGCAAAGCTCGCGATCATGCGCGAGAGAAGGTTGGTTGAGGCGAAGGTCTGCAGGGGTACGACGAGAGAATGCGGAACGCGCCCGGTCCTCCATGCCTAGGCTGAAGGCTTGCGTAAAAGTTTCGTTTTGCTGAAATGTCTTATTACGGACCTACAGCTGCCGTCGAGCTGGTTTCGATGCGGATTACTACCAGTACCAATACAAATGCACTATATCTGTTGCGGTTCCTACTACTAACAGTATCGCTGTGTAATAGTTGTGGGTCTTGCATACGACCCACGACGAAGACCAGAGGGACCAGAAACGAGCCGATCGATCGGCTTTGATCGTTGGAAGTTGCTCGTAGGTTGCTGGCTGGTAGTAGCCTACTAAAAAGGTAACCCGAAGAGTTGTATCGCCAAATGAAGAGACTCAGAGAGTTTTGCGAGGGAGTAGAGTAAGTGTTTTGCTCGAGAATTTTAAAAAAGGAGCAGCTCGGTTGGAATTGCCGTACATCTACCGTACTTGTTCAAATGAAATGGATTGAAATTTTTGAGAACAAAGCATTATGGTGCTTTGTGCGATAGTGCATAAAATGGTCAACTTTATGACTATTTTATTCCACATATGTTCCTCAGCGACTCCAATTATGGTGAATTCTACCAGAACTTCTGCTAGAAGAACAACAAGTTTCAACGAGATTAGCTAAAGAAGTAACAATGTAGGTTTATTCCGATAGCGTAGAAATTTACTTCGTCATATGTGCTAATTCTCGTAATATCAGATGAATAATAGCGAATATATTCCAGATTTCCATTGGACTCGTTAGATGGAAGCAAAAGGATGAAGACTAACAACATCGAGCCCCTATAGAATTGGAAATAGACTATTAACGCAAAATTTCACGTTTCAATTTCATTTCATTTACAACGTCACATTTTCTCGTTTTGCGTATGCCGAAGGCAACCACACCAAAGCAACAACTAGCCGAAATGTTCTTCATCACCATTCAATGTTCACTTCGCCAGATTCACTTATCAAACTGACCTTCAAACCCATAAAAGCTCTGTGGCTTCTCCAATAAGTGGATTAATTTATTATTGAAATAAATTGCTTTTCCCGTCGGTAAATTGTAAACAAACATTTGACTTTGTCCTTGGAAAGATGCAAGCAAATGTGTGCGTGGATTTTTTGCATACTAAACATCGAAAGTTAATAAAGTAGGTTGAAACGTATAGAAGAATAAAGAAGGAGTTTTCAATCGTCACCGAAAAACACCAATCGTAATAGAAAAGGACACATCGTATTTCACAACCACAGAGAAAGATTTATTTGTTGTAGTGTGATGGTGTTTTATGATCTGGTGGGTAAAAATATCAATTGAATTATTTTGGTCGTTGTTCCAAAGCTACATCCATCCCAATTTAAAACCATTCTGCTTGAAAGTACTTCGAACAAATTATTTGATTTGGATTGCGAAGACTTTGACCGGCTTTTAGAAAAATCCAATTAAATAATCATAGTTTTTTGATCATCTAATGTACCATAGTGTCACGTAGATGGTGTGCTGGGAATTGAATTCAGGTTGTACCCAAAATTGACGTGGACTAAAAAGACACTACACCGTCTTGAACCAGAGGTTGTACAGACTGAACAAGCACTGACATTAGACAACGGACAACATACATAACACTCAGTGGCCCAGTGGAGAATTATCCGTTTGACGAAACGATTTCTCCGACTAGAGCGGGATTCGAACCAATCCAAGGCTTACAAAACGGCTAGATGCCTGACGCCTCTAGCCGTACGGCTACAAAGCCCACTAAGACTAGACGGAAACAAAATTTGAGGGACAATTAAACAATCATATTATTTTTTTTAAAAGAACTATACACTCAAACTTCTATAACAGTGATGAGTCCGGGACCGGGATACATAAATGGATCCATTACGTAAATGGATTCATTACGTAAATTGATTCAGTTTTTGACTTAAATAGGGTTAGTGCTCTTCCATTGTAGTTTACGTCAAAATATGTACAGTATTATCGAAATAATCCAATAGATCGTTAGGCCAGAAACGTTATTATGTCGAATAGGTCATTAAGCCAAAAATGTTGTTAGGTCAAAGAGGTCACCAGGCCAATAATCGTTTGGCCGGAAGAAGTTTTTGTGGCCGCAAAATATTGTTGCATCAGAGGGTTTAGTCATTAGGCCGAATAGGTCATTAGGCCGAATAGGTCATTAGGCGTAGGCCGAGTAAGTCATTAGGCCTAATAGGTCATTAGGCCGATTAGGTCATTAGGTCGAATTGGTCATTAGGCCGAATAGGTCGTTAAGCCGAACAGGTCACTAGGAACAAAGACCTTTTCGGCCTAAAGATCTTTTCGGCCTAAAGACCTTTTCGGCCTAAAGACCTTTGCGGCCTAAAGACCTTTGCGGCCTAAACACCTTTTTGGCTTAAAGACCTTTTTGGCCTAAAGACCTTTTTGGCCTAAAGACCTTTTCGGTCTAAAGATCTTATCGGCCCATAGACCTTTTCGACCTAAAACCCTTTGCGGCCTAACGATTTTTGCGACCCCATGACGTATGCAGCCTAATGACCTATTCGGCCTTTTGACCTAGTCCGCCTAATGACGTATTCGCCCTCATGACCGGGCCGAAAAGATCCCCATTGGGCCTATTCGGCCAAAATAACCTTAATTTTGCCCGGATTCCTCCAGAACTTTCTCCAAAGTTTTCTTAAGCAATTCCACTAGGGGAACTTCCAGAAATTTCACCAAGAACTTTTCTTTAAAACATTTATTTTTCAGAAAATCAAAAGCCCGGATTTTTTACAGAAACTTCTTCAGGGATGTCTTCAAAAGATCTTCCAAATTGGCCTACAGAAATATTGTTCAGAAATGCCTTAAGATAACTCACCTTTAAAAAAATCTTGCTGGGATTTGTTTAGAAACTTTTTCAGAGATACTTCCAGAAAATTTCTCGTTGTGGAGAACTTTTTATGGATTCAATCTTAAATTGCTCCTTTGATTAGAAAGTCCATTTTCAGCTCTCCGTTGCTCAGTGGCACACTTCTTGTCTGAAATTTGTGTATGGGTCATCACACACAAAGTGTGACGTAAAGGCATTTCCACTTCCGGAATAACTACAAGAATTCCTTCATAGAGTAATCCAATGATTCTCCAGGAGTTTCTCTATTGGTTTCTTCAAAAACTTGTTCATGGATTGTTCAACCAATTTCTCCAAGGTTCCAAGTAGGTATTCCTCTAATGCTTACTGCTGAAACTCATACTTAAATTCTTTCTGGAGTTCCTCTGGGCATTTCTCTATGTATTTTTTCAGATATTCCTCCAGGATTTCTTCCAAGGAAACTTTTAGGATTCCGAGTTAAACTTGGATTTTTTTTAATTCAGGAATTTCTGCAGAAATAATTCTTTTGAAACTTCTACAAAAATTCTTTTGAAAATTTCTCATTATATTTTCTACTATGCTTTACAACAAGGCTGCAAAACGGTGAGTCGAAAAGGAGAGCGTCCAACATAGCTCTGGTTCTCATAAGTTCAAGCGATGACAAAGACCGCCAGCTAAGAGTTGTGTGCTTAGCTGGTAGTGCAGCCTGGCCACTGTTGTCCTTCTGACTTCAGTTAGATTGATGAGGTACGTCTCGAGCGTCTGTTCACCAAGGAGATGCGGCTTAAACAGCGTATGTTCTGGCATCCAGCGGCTAAAGTGGCAGCCCCACCATGGGAGAAAGGGGACCTTAGGCCAACAACCTACTGTTAACGAAGCCTCAAAACCGTTACAGAAACCTAAAATGAAACATTTTTCAGCCCTCTGCACCACCGCGGGTGCCCAGGACAGAAAGTAGTAAGTTTACAAAAGTTTGAGTGTTTCTGCAGGTACTCTTCCATACACTGTTGAAAATGCTTTGACATCCATGTGCACAACAGAACATGTGCTCGATGAACAAATTGAGATTTGAATTATGAAAAGAAATCTGCGTACTCCGGTGAGACTCGAACTCACGACTCCCAATTCGCTAGACGGGCGCTTCTATTCCTTCAAGCTACGGAGTCACTCGATTATCTTCGTCGCCAGCAGGCCTAGAACTGAACTCGATTCCACAGTCGCACATAGTTATCTTCGAGATAGTCGAGTGACTCCGTAGCTTGAAGGAATAGAAGCGGAATAACTCTTCCATAGATTCCTTAAAAAACGTCATGACTTCCTCCACGCATTCTTTCATTAAATCTATGAATTTTGATAGAAGATTCCTTATGGAATTTTTCCAAGGATCCTAAGAGTTTTCCAGTTATACTTTAAATAAATTAAGCAACTCCTACTAGAGTTCCTTGGGGAATTTCCATGGGATTTTTCAGATATTTCTCCAGGGATTCTTTAAACAATATATCCAGAGATTTCCACAATAAATAAATAGAAGATTTTTTTTTTATTATATTCTTCAAAGATTGTTTCGAATGTTCCTCCACGGAGTCTTCGCGAAACTTTTTCAAGCATTTTTACCGTGATATTTCCAGAGACTACCTCAGTAGTTTAAGGTCTTTTACATGAATATCAGCAAGGGTTTTCTCTAGAAAGTCATCTTAATTTTTTTTTTTTCAGAAATTCCCCTGCGATTCTGTTGGAAGGGCTCCTCCAAAAATCCCTTAAAACGGTCGGACGCATTCCTGAGAAAAAAAAAATCTGAATTTCTGAATGTAGTAATGAATGGAAAACGCAAACATGTTCATGTACCTGTCCAATTTTTAGAAATATTCTCCGATTCTCAAGTCCACCGTAAAATTTTGATTTGCATTCGAAAAGAAGTAACTGATCAAAATTTCTGCTAATTCCATTGAAATATTCGATCATTTTCGAACTTCAAAAATCATAACTGCTCTGAAACTTGTGTTATTCTTCTATCAGAAACGAAATCATATTCTTTTTTGTTTAAAGTTCTCCGAACAACGTATGCCAATAAAATGAGGCGAAACATATGTCGTTATCACCTGTGTTATCCGGAAAACCTTAGAAAGTTTTTTCTTCAGACTCTAGTTTAACTTAAAAACATTTGTAAGTTAAACTAGAGTCTGAAGTAACAAGTTCTACTAAAAGCTCTAAAGTAATAGTAAAGCTTAGAAAGTTGTTTTTTTTTTATAGAATTTGTTCTGAAACACCCTAATATCGGTATTAAGATGAATATTTAAAAACGTCATCATATTCTCTAATGTCTTGTGGTTATTTGCTTCTTTGAAATCAAAGTTGTAGGAGTTGAGCAAAAATGATTGAAATTAGTAAAAGCCAAATGTGTCCTAAAAACTAACTTTTCAGGAATACCATTGAACTAAACCATGGAACTGCGACATCTCATCAACCGCTCCGTGTAGTACGTGAGGCAACAACGTTGGGAGTGACGTTGCTAAGAAAGTAAATGTCACTCCATTGGAGCTCCTCTTCCTGGGATGAGACATAGGTATTTTCCCCTTATGTCCTGGCTCGAAAGCCTAGGCTAAAGCGCCATTTTTTTTATATGTATTAACAAGATTTTTAGCCCTTGGCTAGTTCATCTCGGGACCTCCGCTTTACTTCCCTTCCGAATGAAGAACTCACAGCGCCATTGCTCGCTCTCTGAATCGAGAAGAAAACATAACGATCCCTACTCCAGCTGAATTAAAATACCTGTAAATTGCTAATTTAGAGAAAAGTTTCCGTTTTACTGTCAGACTTCTCCCGAGCAGGAATGAATAACTGCCACATAACTGGAGCATACCAAAGTCAGGTATCATACCAAGACTAGGTATTGGTCGGTTGTCCAGGTATTGAAAATAACTTATTTTGGTATTTTGTAGGTATTGGTACAATACCTCAACGAGTTATTGATTTGGTGTTGAGGACTGATTGAGGTATTATTTAATTATGGAAAAATCGCTATTTGTATGGAAAAATCTTCGGTTATTATTTAGGTATTGCCATACCTGATGTCATTATTCACGCGTTATGCACAGAAAACACACCAGTTATTATTTTAGGTATTTTACCTCTTATGCAGGGCTACTTAATACCTCATTCAGGTTGTAGGTATTCGGTTTTCCATACCTGAGTTAGTTATTCTTCAGCTATTTTCTCCTGCTCGGGCTGCCTTTCGCATCGTGAATCGGCTCAAGGATGCCTTGGATACGACGCTGCGTGCGGAAACAAATTGGCTCGCTTCCCAACAAACATTACTGCTACAACAGATGAATAAGCCGCGCTTAAGCTTGATTTTCAAAATTTTGGCTGATCAAGCTGTCATTGTTACTTGGGATACTACGCTATCATGTTGGGAAACGTCAAACAGGAAATCAACAAACCAAATGAAAAAGTATTACAAATCTGCTGTGTACGCAATTTGTGTAAATCGCCCCAGCCTCAACAGTTTTTTTCTGGTGTATTTGAGACGCACCATGGTAAATCTTTGTTCTCGTTGGATAGGCATTCCTGATTTCAACTGCCGCTACTGCAAAGCGTTTCAATGTATGCTGGAATAGTTCAACTTCCACAGATCCATACCTACTTGTTTCCATTCCCTTCCCGACCAGAAAATTGTAACAAAAATAAAACATAATCCTAACAAACTATGATATTCATATCTCATTGTGAAATAATCATGTTCAACATCATTGGTGTTTTCAAAATACCATAACTCAATTATATCACATTATGTTACAAATGTTTTTTTTATTTTTTATTTGTATTAACAAGATTTTTAGCCCTAGGCTAGTTCATCTCGGGACCCACGCTTTACTTCCCTTCCGAAGGAAGAACTCACATTTTGCGAGTTTTTCGGGAGTGGGATTCGATCCCAGATCCTCGGCGTGATAGTCAAGTGTTCTAACCATCACACCAGGTCCGCTCCACCTGTTACAAATGTTGTTTTATAACTCATTGTGTTATAATTTAGTTTAAAGTCTTCGACATTTGAAATGTTATGTTACAAAATTGTATCAAATTTTGATGGAAACTAGTAATCCTGAGGCTAAAATTCTTATCTAATTTTGTTATAATTTTGATATGATTATAATAAAATAAGTTATAATCTTGATTAGACTAGTATACTTTTTATTACACTTTTAGTTATTTCAACATCATCCTGCATCTAGTTTATAACATAATTAGTTATAGAGAAATATTACAACATCATAACACAATATGATATAAACTTGATATAATTTTCTAGTCGGGTTCGCAGACCCATAGTTTGCTCGAAATCTAAAAAGCGTGATTTCTTTTACTTGCTGGCCTCAGTTTGGTGAATTTATGGCGTATATTCCTGCGAACTTTTTCAATTGTAAATGCTGGAGAAATTCTTGGAGGAATCTCTAGGGCATTTCTGGGGAAATTCCTGGGGAAATTCATGCGAAATTTGCTGGAGAAATCCCAGACATTACTGAAATAGTTCCTAGAGAAATTCCTAGAATAATTCCTGAATGAATTCTTAGCGAAGTTCTAGGAAGGAGAACTAATCGTTATCCTGCGGGACATTTTATGATTTATTACAAGAGAAATTTCTGAAGGAATTCCGAAATAGTGAATATTCCTGGGGAAGGATTTCCTGAGAAATTATTAACTCAAAACATGGGCATATTTGCATATGAAAATCCTAGGGAATTTTTCTAAGGAACTTCTTGTGGATTAGTGAAGGAATTTCTGGAAAAATTCCTAGAAAACATTCTTGAAAAAGTCCTGATATAATTCTGAAAGAATTCTTTCGAATTCCCTTATGCAAATCTTGGAGGAATTTCTGGAGAAATTAATGAAGAAATATTTAGAAAAAATCCTAGAGGAATTCCTGGAGAAATTCCCGGGGAGATTTTTGGAGGATCTACTGCGAGAATTCCATTTTAAATTCGTAATGGGAAACCTGGTGAAATTCCTAGAGGACTCTCGTGGAATTTTCGAACAAACTTCTGAGAAAATTCTTCGTAAAATTTCTTGGAAATTTCCTGGAAGAATTCATGACGAAATTTATGAAGTAATTGCAAGTGGAATTTCTGAATAAATTCCTGGGAAGGATTCTGGAGGAATTCTTGTGATAATTCCTGGAGATATTTTAGAAGGATTTCCTGGGGAAATTTGTGAACACATTTCTACGGATAATTTTAATGGAAATTCCCGAATGGTGCTCTATGGAATTCTTGAAGGAATTTCTGGGAAAATTCTTGGAAATTTTCCTAGAGAATTCAAGAAAAAAATAAGATAAAAAATAAAAAGAATTTCTCACGGAATTTACTAAGAAAGTTTGGTTCTCGTGGAATTTCTGGGGAAATTCCTAGAGCAATCTTGTGTGAATAAATGGAACATTTTTTTGCGGAAATTCGTGGCGGAACTCCTAGGAAAATTTCTGAACAAATTCCATCTGGAGTTCTTAATGAAAATTCTAGAGAAAATCCTACAGTAGTCACTGGAGAAATGTTTCTGGGGAAATTCCTGAAAGGAGAAATTTCTGAACGAATTACTGCGAATTTGCTAGGCATATTTTCAACAATCCAGGGGAAAATTTCTGTAGGAATCTTGCTATATATTCCAGTGGAGATTTTTGGGGAAATTCCTTATCTATTTTTTTTGGAAATTTTTCAAAAATTTCTGGAGGTATCTCGGAAATACTCTTGAAGGAACTTCTGGAAATATTCATTTAGAAATTCCTGGGAAATTTCGAGGAGGAATTTCTGAGAAACTTTGTGAAAGAATTCCTGGGGAATCTTAGAAAAAATTTCTTATGAAATTCCTGATAGAAATCATGAGACAATTCCTAAAAGAAACTCTGGGGAATACATGAATTATTATTATTGGCTCTTTATTATGGGGATTTTCAGCCCGAGGCTGGTTCATCCCCGGAATACATGAATGCATTTCTGAGGAAATTCCTGAGGGAATTTTCGACAGAAATACTGAAGAAATACTTGGCAGAGCTTCTGGGTAAATTTCTGAAAGAATTACAAAGGAAATTATCAGAGGATTTTCCGAATAAAATTCCTTACAAAAATATACGAAAATCCCTAATAGAAATCCATTTGGTGTTCCTGAAGAGATTCCTGGGAAAATTTCTAAAAGTTTATGAGAATATTTCTGAAAGAATTTCAAAAGCATTCCAGGATGAATCTTTTAATGAATTCCCACAATAGTCTTGGGGTCTCCAGTTAGCCTAGTGGTTAAGGCTATGGATCGCCAATCCGGAGACGGCGGGTTCGATTCCCGTTCCGGTCGGGAACATTTTATCGACTCCCTGGGCACAGTGTATCATTGTACTTGCCTCACAATATACAAATTCAAAGTGCTCAAAGAAAACTAAGTTGAGGCAAGGCAGGCCAAGTCCCAGTGGGAACGTAGAGCCATAAAGAAGAAGAAGAAGAAATCTTGATGTAAGTTCTTGAGAAAATTTTAAGAAATTTCTTAGTAGTCGAATAACACTAGTTTACAGCATTTTTGAACTCGGTAAGCTGATGCACAGAGAACAAACATCCAGGCTAGAACAAATTTCATTCGGAAAGTTGTGTAAGGATTTGAATCTTTACTTGAGTAAGGTTGCAAACCAATACACAACGACAACACTAACGCCACCAAACACCATATTGCCACAGTGAGTGGTGAATTGAAACATTTCAAGTGGAGAATTAAATTAGTATGGGAAATTAACCGATTGCAGCGCCACGCTATTGCCATTTGTGTTGCCGATTTCAAATGGCCGTTAAATTCCTTACACAGTTTCGGAACTGG
Source organism: Aedes albopictus (assembly GCF_035046485.1). NCBI lineage: Eukaryota > Metazoa > Arthropoda > Insecta > Diptera > Culicidae > Aedes > Aedes albopictus. The sequence goes on along the minus strand of NC_085137.1, from coordinate 469,382,709 downwards.
ACTTGGATGTCTGTGATCTGTGGCTGATGATCATTTTTGGTGTAGAATCATGCCCTGAGTTCGAAAACGCGAAAGTAGAAAGTAGAGCGGAATTTTTTTCGACTTTCCATACAAGGCTGATGATTTGAAATCGATTTTTGTTCTATTTTTAAGCAAAGTCGCTCACTTCAAACATCTCATTCTCCGTAACCAATGCTTCGATTGAGCTGAAATTTTTACTGTAACTCGCCTACATATGATATGTCAAATAAACGTCGAGAAAGAACTTTTAAGTTGGTATTTTCTTTTAAAAAAAAATACATTTCTTCAAAAAATTTTGGGAATTTTGCTAAAATTTAAGAAGATCGTCCCTAAAAATCGTCAATATCTTGAATTTCATCAATCTGACGCAAAACCTGTATTCAGATGATCGAATGGTATTGTATTCAGCTTTCAATTTATGGAAAAAGATTCAAAATTGGTTGAACAGAACGCAATATATTTGAATTTTAGTAAATTACATATTTTGAAAAGTTGTAAAACTCGATATTAAGCTAAAACTCAAAAACTGTTCTACTTTAAATTTTTTGAAGGTCGGTTTCGAAATCAGCACTTAATTGTGCTTCTAAAATTTTGGTCGTTGACAGAAGTTCACGACTTTCATTTTATTTTGTAAACTTGTGTAATTGGAAAATTCCATGAAGAAATCCTCGAAGAGTTTTTCGGAGGATGTATCTGAAATCCTTAATATGTTTGGTCGTAGAAATTTGTGAAGAAATCAATCCTCAGAAAAAATCCAGGAAGAATTATAGGCTAACATCCTTGAGAAATTCCAAAAGAAATCTGGAAAAACTTCGGAAAAATTCCATAAGAGAGTTTTTGAAAAAGTCCACAAAAAAGTTTTTGAACTTCGCTATCTCAGAAGAAATTCCAGGAGAAATCCTATAAGAAATTTCAGTGTGAATATGTCGGAATCCATGAAAAAAAACTAGAAAGCTTCCCATATGGAATCTGAGCTAAACTAAATTGAAAAAACTTTGAGGACTACTAGAAGAAATCCTGTAAGAAATTCATGGAATAATCTCAGAACCACATAGCAAAAAAAAATCTGAAAATTTCAACCGAGGTAAACAAATTTGCATATAAATTTCCATTTTATTTCACTGAATTTTTCATTAATGAATTTCTTGTATTGAATGTTGAATACAAGCTACATACTGAGAACAAGTTGTAAATTTATAAGCAGATGGAAAAAATGTGTGACGGGGTTCTTTTGTTACAGGTTATATGCTGTAACATTTTTTAACTGTGCAGGACATAGATGGTTTCCGGAAGGAATTCCCAGAGGAATCCCTGAGCGAATACCCTAAAGGAACCCATGAGAGCTTCTAAAGGAATCTCTGATAGGTGCCTAGAAGAATACTTGAGGAAGTTCCAGGAGGAATCCCTGAGAGTGTAATTCCTAAAGAATGTTTGAAGATATTCCTTTTTTTTATAGAATGAGAAAATCTGCAACAGATACCCAAGAGGTGGTTCCTCGGGTGATGTGGGGATCGACCCACTTAAAACTCATTCTCTCTCTTCCTTACCTTCGCGGTACGCCCGTTAGGGATGACTTCGAGAAGGGAGGGACCGTACATGAGTACACTCTAATAGTAAGCGTTGCACCAGCTACCGCCTTAAGTTGTCCACTCTCCCCTGGGGGCTCGGCTTCTGGCTAGTACTTAGACTATCCGTTGAACTCAAGCTCCTGGATGGTGAAGGGGGGCCAACTCAACTAGCTGTTGTTCGGCTCGCCATTTACTCTGTAGTTGAACTACGATTCGAGAAACCGTGGAAGTAACGGAGTCCCACTTGTCCGCCCCCATACACATCCTTTCAACAATGTTGTCAGGCGTGATATCTCTACCGCATACCTCCTGCAAACTCGACCTTTGCTCCACGAAACGTGGACATTCAAAGAGCACATGCTCCGCGGTCTCGTCGCAGTCTGCACACTCCGGACATGCGGGGGAGCCTGCATATCCGAATCTGTGCAGATACCACCTAAAGCCCCCATGGCCTGACAGAAATTGAGTCGAGTGAAAATTCACCTCGCCATGGGGCCTGCTCGTCCACTTGGACACGCTCGGTATGAGCCTGTGTGTCCATCTACCCTTGCTGGAGGAACCCCATTCGCTCTGCCACTTCAGCATAGACGAGGTTCTGGCGATACGCCTCGCGCCTCTTATGCCGCGTCGCTCGAAGCATTCTTCATCCTCTGCCACCACTAAAGCTATGGGCATCATGCCCGCTAGTACACATACCGCGTCCTTTGAGACCGTGCGGTATGCGCTCACCACCCTGAGGCACATCAGCCTGTGGGTACTCTCAAGTCGCTTCACGTTTCGATTAACCACTAGCGCCTTCGACCATGCAGCGGCGCCATACCGTAGTATGCAGACCGCTACTGCCGCGAGCAGCTTACGCTTACTCGAGACTATTGCCGAGCTATTCGACAATATCTTTGACAATGCCATTATCGCCATGCTTGCCCTTTTGCAGGCATATTCTACGTGGCTTCCGAATTTCAGCTTATCGTCGATCATGACCCCCAATTGCTTCAGTGAGCGCTTAGAGTTAATCGTGCATCCACCTGTGGTGACCACTGCCTGCTGTTCAGACTTGCGGTTGTTTACCACCACCACCTCCGTTTTGTGGTGCGCGAGTGCCAAATGTCTCAACCTCATCCAGTCCTAGAATTATTCCTAGAAAAATCTTGGTGGGAATTCCTTAGGGAATACTGGAGGAATCCCTGAAAGAGTTGCTGAAGGAGTCTCTGAAAGAGTTCCTAGAGATTTCCTGGAGGAATTACTTAGGAAGCTCCTAGAATAATCCATGAGAAAGTTTCTTAAAGAATCCCAGAGGGAGTTCCTAGAGGAGTTTCTGAGGAAACTCCTAGCCTAGAGGAATCGCTGAGAGAATTCCTGAGGGAATTTCTGAAGGAATTCCCGATGGAATTTCTGAAGGGATTCCCGAGGGAATACCTGGAGGTATCCCTTGAGGAATCCCTGGAGGAAATCCCTGGGAATTCCAAGAGGATTCCTAAGGACTTCTTAGAGGAATCCCTGAGGAAGTTCCCAAAGGAATTCTTGGAGGAGTTCTCAATGGAATCCCTGAGAGAACTCCACCTGGAATTTCAGGTAATCTTTTAGAGATTTCCTCAGGAATTCCTCTAGGAAATCTCTCAGGAATCTTCTCGGAATTCTCCAGTGGAACCCTCCTAGAATTCCCCAGGGGATTCCTCCTGAAATTCCCAAAGGGATTGTAATTCCCCAGAAATTCCCCTGAGGATTTCTTCTGGATTCTTGGATGATGGAATAATCTCCGGGGACTTCTTGGAGGAATTCCCGGAAAAAAGCTGGTTGAGTTTCTGGATTGATTCCCGCAGGAATTTGTGGACAAATTCCCTGAATAAATTTTGGATGAATATGCGGAAGATTTTCTGGAGGAATTTCGTGAGGAACTTCTAAACAAATAATCGGAAGACTTTCATTATAAATTGGCGAAGAATTCCCATGGGGAGTTTCTGTATGAATGCTCGCTGAAATTTATGAAGGAATGTCTAGTGAATTATGTGGACGAATTTTTCAAAAGTATTCCAGGAAGAATTTCCCCAGGAATTTCTGAAGATCAATCTTGTCGAGACATCTATCGAAGTTCTTAAGGAACTTTCATACCAGTTCTTTTTTTTTAAGGAAACGTCTACAAATCCGTCCAGAAGGATTTTTGCGGAGTCTTTAAGGAATTGCTCCACACATTATTTGACTTTTTTTTGTAATCTCATCTACAATGTTCAATACTATTTCAATATCATTTGACTAACCATTTATATTTCATCCTCCTTCTCAGTTAGTGGACGCAAGTTACTCATTCGTTCACTTTCGCTCAAGTCTCCGACATCTCTCTGTCCCAACAGCACACTCAAAGGAGCTAACAACCAAACTCCTTTTTGCAACCCCAACGTCAACTCCACCATCAAGAGCTTAGTAGTGCACCGCACGAAACTCAACTCATCCGACCCCATTGAGCGAGAGAGGACATTTTCTGCTTCTTAGCTGGTGCGCGGCTCTCTCTCAAGAAGACGGTCGACGACGACGACGGTCACCACTTGGTTCGGTTACCGTGAGGCGGCAAGCAGAAAATTTTCTTCCAGCGCAGCAGCAGCAGCAACAGCGGGAGCCCGACGACCCCACGACGACGATCTGCGCGTTTAGTCTACTCGCGAAAGCTATCGAAGGCGCACACACCAACCAGAGTGGTCTGCTGGGTCCCAGTTCGGTTCTCTCCGCCTGCTCGCCCGTCCGTCCGCTAGAGTCAGTAGTGTCAGTCTCGCAATCTCAACGCATGTTTTGAAGGCATTCAAGCGCATTGCATTGTGGTAGCGCCCGTCAGTCCAGCAGCGCGCGGCTCGTTCGTTTCGAGTACTTCTTTCGGGGTGGTTTTGCTGCCGTGTGGTTTCGTGAGATCAGGCCAGGTAGTTTCACCATCAACGATCATCATCGTCCATCGCTAGCCGTTAGTTGTGCAGTAGTTCAGAGCAAAGAGAGTGAAAACGAAGTCGCGCGCGAGCGTCACAGTTGTGTAACACAGTCCAAACCTGACTCCATCCGTACTCGGTGATTCGTCTGCGTGGACCCCCGTCCTGGTCCCGGACCTTAAAGTGCCAAAAAATCGACTTCGATCCCCTGTACGGCGGCAAGTTTTGAGCTATCCCGAATCAACTCCGGGGGTGGTTATTTTTGAGTGCGAAACACGTGAAGCAGAAAATCGCAGGATTGTGCAGGAGAAGTGCTGCAGGAGGAGAAGAAAAAACGCGAAAGTGACGAAACGGAAAGTGTGAGTCGTAGTGGAAGCGCCGCGAACCTGAGCGATCGCGATTAGACGGTGAAAGAAAGCAGAAAAAATTGATTGAATCAAACCGAACGAAGAGCAATACCAAACCGACTGAACAACAACAGTATTTGCAACAACAACAAAAAAAAGGGAAAACTTGTGCACAACTATTAACCGATGCAACCAACCACGTGCGAGTAAAATATACAGCAGCCGCACAGCCGCAGTCAGTTAGTGAGTGAGTGTGTTTTCTAGTTTGGTGAGGAAATAGCAAGGAAAAAATATTAAACGAAAAAAAACAGAGGAGATCACAAGAGCGTGACCAAGTGGGAAATCCTGTCCTGGCAGAAGCTGTTTGCAGTCCAAAGTGTGTGTTTAAGTGGTAATTGAAATCAAACCAAATCCATCCTAATAGCCTAATAGTGTGTTTGAGGAAGGCGGTGAGAGAGAACGAGTGCGATGGGGTGAGATGGGGGCGGTGACACTAGTCGACAGTGATTTCGAGATTTGCTGATGGTGATGAAGAAAAGACGATACGAGAAGATTTCGAAGTGTTGTTGTACATCTATTGCTGGAAGAGTGTGTTTTGGCTTCCAGAATATTTTGGATTGTTGTGCAGTGCTGCAAATTATGATTTTTCCAAAAGTTTAATAAATAAGAATTTAAAAAATAATTCTCATTCGATAAAGGAAATCTGCAAACGATGAACAGAAAGTAACAACCAAGTTTAATTTTGCTAGTGCCTTGGTTAGTACGGGATTAAAAAAAATGCTTATTATTTTTTCCTTTTTTTTTCCACTTTGCCCCCTATGCATAAGTTATCAAAGTGATTGAATTTTACATGCTTAAAATCAATCATTTTCGACAACTACACGATGATAGTTTAAATGTCACAAGGGTTCCTTTTCAATTTACTTAAAATCTCGGACAATGCATTTTTTAAGCAAATGAAAAAAAAAACTAAAAACTACAAAAATTGTTCTATTAATATTTTTTAATTTAAGAATACGTATGATAGAAGTGGAACAAGTTTCATCTTAACTTTTATAAAAAATGTATGCTTTGAATGTTCTGGCAACCAATTTAAAATTCAATTCGGCATAGAAACTGAATGCATTTTTTTTATTTGTCGTTTTTTTTTATTATTTTTAAAAATAATATTTTCAAACTCGTTTTCCATAAATAATTAGTGGAAGAATCAAAGAATCCTCAGATTTTCCCTGGAGAAACTGTTTGTCATTTTTACAAAAAACATATCAAAATAAAATTTCGAAAAAAGGGTTTTCAAAAATTGATAACATTTTGCACCAGGAAAAAATGAAGAAATAACTCGATACTGAAAAGGATTTTTAAATATTTTTTCCGTTATTGCGAGAACCAAAACAAATCCAAAAAAAATAGGAACAAATCCAATTTTATCTTAAGCTCTGACCTACTAAACAAAGGGGTCATCAAATTAAACTTCCATTCGATAAGACAGCTTCATGAAATTTTAATAATTTAACTTCCTATAAAATTTATCTAACACTACAATCATTTGGGGCTGTTCATAAACCACGTAGACCAAAATTTGGTCATCTCAGACCCCCCCCCCCCTTCCCCCCGTAGACTTTTGTCCATACAAAAATTTGAAAATTTGATCAGAGGCCCCCCCCTCCCCCAAAAAGTCTACGTGGTTTTCGACGTAAATTTTGAAAAATTATAGTTTTCAAATTTTTTAAAAATTCATCATGGATCTCAACGCTGATCAATTTTCAACGCTGTAATTCAAATTGAAGGTTCCAGTTATATTTTTTCAAGTTCTAGGTTGAACTGAATTGAATTAACAGTTATTTCTAAATTATGGATATGGACTAAAGACAAAAATTTAAAAAAAATAAAAAATAAAATGTGTCCTTTGGAAATTGCTGACGTCCAGTTTTGTTGAAATGTTTGTGACTCTGATTCTGCTTCGAAATGAATGTTTCCACCAAAGCTTTCAAAAATAGTTTCCAGAAAATTGATAAACATTTTACATTAGGAATAAATAGATATCTTAATCCTTTCTATAAAAAAAAAATCTGTATTGAAAAAAATTAAAAAAAAAAAAACAAAAATTAATCAATGAGCTCAGATCTGCTGAACAAAATTTGATCGAGAACTTTTTAAATCATTCGTAAGATGTCAGTCCATCAAATTAAACATCTATTCGATAAGACAGCTTCATGAAATTTTAATAATTTAACTTCCTATACAATGTATCTAACACTACAATTATATCAACGTAAATTTTGAAAAATTATAGAGTTTTCAAAAATTTCAAAAAATTATCATGGATTTTAATGCTGATCAATTTTTAACGCAGTAATTCAAATTGATGGTTTCCGGTAATGTTTTTTTTTAATTTCTTGGTTGAAATGAATTGAATCAACAGTAATTTCTAGATTATGGACCATGGACAAAAATTAAAAAAAAAAAACAAAAAAAAAGTGTCCTTTGGAAATTTCTGACGTTTTATTCAAATATTTGTGACTCTGATTCTGCTTCGAAATGAATGTGTCCACAAAAACTTTCAAAAATGGTTTCCAGAAAATTGATAAACATTTTACACCAGAAAAAAATGGGAGATATCTTAATCCTTTCTATAACTATGAATGGAAACCGACATTGAAAAATTTCTATATTGAAAAAAAAATAAAATCCAAAAAATAGTAAATGAGCTCAGATTTGCTGAACATCGAGAACTTTTTAAATCATTCGTAAGATGTCAGTTCATCAAATTAAACATCCATTCAATGAGATATTTGTATGAAATTTCACTAATTTTACTTCCTATATATTAACCCGTCATTTCAACATATGTTCTAAAAAACTATAGAGATTGGAAAAAAATGTCAACGCTGTGATTCAAATTGAAGGTTTCCGGTAATGCTACAAAAGTTCTTGGTCGAACTCAATTGAATCAACAGTGGTTTCGAGATTATGGACCTGGGATAAAAATTCAAAAATATATTAAAATTTGTCCTTTAGAAATTGCTGACGCGCAATTTTTCAGTTTTATTTTACTCGGGCTCTGGCTCAAATAGAATATTTCCACTTAAGCTTATAAAATTCTGAGTTAGATTCATTGAATTAAAGCAATCTTTAAAAAAAGAACTCCAGTAGAAAATGTTAGTCAGATTTAACAAAAAAAAAACAGAACATGGGTTCTACAAAATTGATAAACGTTTAACACGAGCAAAAAAAATACCTTGATCATTCCCCTAAGTATGAATGGAAATAGATTTTAGCAATACGCTGTTCACAAAAAAAACAAAGTATGAGGAAATGTATTCAGTTTCACCTCAAGTTCAGATTTACTGGACAAAATTTGATCTAGAACTTAATATATTTTTCCTATGATGTCAGATCATCAAATTAACCATCCATTCAATAAGATATATACATATTACATACATATATGATATTTCACCAACCTGAATTCCTATAAATCGATCACCTCCATCATTGCTACGTTTATTCTTTTAAAAAAGCCATTGAGATTTTAAATTTTTCAAAATAAATCATCATCAAGCCTAATGCTGATCAAATTTTTAACGCTGTAATACATATTAAAGGTTTCCAGTAATATTTCAAAAGTTCTAAGTTGAACTGAATTAAATCCATAATAGTTTCTTAATGATGGGCTTGTGACAAAATTAAAAAAAAAATGTGTCTTGCAAATTGCTGACGACCGGTTTTATTTAGATTTTTTGTCACTCTTTTTCTGGTTCAAATTGAATGTTTCCACATAAACATTAAAAATTCTGTGTGAAATTCAAATGTATTGAAGGAATTTTCGAAAACAAAAGAAGAAAATGTTCATCAGTTTTATGGAAAAATTTCTAAAAAAAGGATTTCTTGAAAATTGATGTACAGGGGATAGACAAATGCAAATTTGAACCACTGATACGTAACTAGTTGATGAACTTACAGTAAAAATTTGAGAATATTTGATGCACTTTTCGAAAAGTCGTAGCTAGTTGAACATTTTTTGAGAAGTGGAAATTTTGCCTGTCCCGATGATTTTGTCTATCCCCTGTACTTTTTACACCATGAAAAAAAATAACAAAATACCTCAATCCTTCCAGTAACTGTTAATGAAAACCGAACTTTATCAAATTAAACATAATTTCAATAAGACATTTTATTTGAAATTTCACTAATTTAACTTACTATATGTCTAACGCTACCATCATTTAAATGTAAATGTATTCTTAAAAAAGCTATTGTGATAAGATTTTTTTTTTTCAGAAATCCACCATTAAGTCTAATGTTGAAAAAATTTTTAACGTTGTGGTTCAAATTAAAGGTTTCCGGTAATATAGCAATAGTTCTAGGTCGAACTGTATTGAATCAATCGTAGTTTCCAGATGAGGAACTTCGGAAAAAAAATAATAAAAGTGTCTCTTGGAAATTACTGGCAGCCAAATTTATTTAGATTTTTTTCTGGTTCAAATTGATGTTTCCATTGCTTCCAGTTTTCCTAATTAAGAACCTAAGAATGATTTTGAGAAACATTGAAATGAATCTTCAAATTGTATTAGAATTTTCTGAATTTCGAAAAAAAATAAACATTGCTCTGTTTTTTTTTTTTTGAAAAAGTTGCCAGAAAAAAAACTTTATTTTATTAGAGTTTACGGAAAAAATCAAAAGTCATGAGCCTTTGTTGACGACCATAGTTTTCTATGCATCATCAAGTGCTAACTTCGAGCGCGTGTTACAATGTGTGAGAAAAAACTATTTCCAGTAATACCTGACATCAAGTTTTAAGCCACAAAAATTAGGCAAATTTTAAGAAATTCAAATATTTTCTTGTATCAAATAAAAAGATAATAATAATATTTTTCAATGGCTCTTTCAAATATGGCGCCCATCGTTAAGAGGGATGGTGGGTTTGAGAAAGTGTGATAAAGGGGAGGTTTAAAAATCCCGAAAAATGATGGACGTCATATTTGAATCGTCCCCAATCATCAAAACTTTTTTTTGAGTGAGATTGATGAATTTTCAAAAAAAAAATGTAGGCATGAAATCTGAAAAGAAGAATGCATTTTTCCGCACAATTCAGAACAAAATTATGCACATCACGGAAATATGTACCAAGTTTTGCGAAGGCTGTAATTGTACATGGCAAGTAAAATCATACAGATGGGATGGATGAATTGCAGAACACTTTTTTCCAAGATTTTCTTTATATTATTGGCTAACTTTCACAAAAATGTAGTACGCAATGTGTTTTATCTTCAAGCGTACGGTTTCCTTGATTTTCTTAGATATTTTCGTTCAAGTGCTGGGTCACAATATTTTTTAAATTTATTTATTGTTTGTTTATTTTTTTTTTAAATTTGATGGTTTAATGATGTTAGCAAACATTTTCTTTGGATTTTGTTCTAGATTTCATAGAAATATAATGCAGTAGCCAGAATCTAGCATATCTTACTAATTTCCTGCAGTTTGTTCAATATTCTGTAAATAAAATATAAAAAAGGTTTTTTTTTATTTTTTTTTATATTTGATAAACTGACAGAAATAAAGTGTAAAAACCAGCATCATGGATAAGTTTAACTCTACTTATGCATAAGGATCATATTTGACCCAAGTCGTACACACCGTCAGCGAGCTGTTCTCACCGCAATGCCTTTGGAAGGTTAAAGGAGAATGGGAAGAAATACATTGGATATATGTATTGATGTACAGAATTTTCATCTTGTGGTGACTTTTTCTTGTTTTGATTAAACCTTTCAGATAAGGTTTAATTCTACACGGGATGGACCGACTGTGCCCGTTCTCCTTTATTTAATAGAAAACCATTTAAAACAATTGTCCGAAAAGTTTTTTTTTAATTTGATTATTTAAAAAAACGACATGCAATATCCATTGATTGATTGATTTGTCTTTATTAAAGAGACTTTCAGCCCTTGGCTGGTTCGTCTCTATGCAATATCCAGAATTATTTGCGAGCTAATGATTTCATCAGAATAAAAGGAAATTTCTATTAAGAATCAGCCTTTACTATTTTTTTCTAAGGTTTGAAAGTGTGACGATAGTGACAAATACTTTCAACACGTAGACTTATTTCCCAGTAATGTGAGATTTTGAATTTTCTTGGATATCTCAGAAAGTTTTTCACGAACCATTCCAACCAAAAAGTTTAATTTCTGTTCCTCGCAAAGGAGGAATGTTAATGGTCAACTTTTGCAGAACAGGAGAAAACATTATACCTCTGTGTTTCTGTTATTTTATTTAAATTATTCAAATTCAGAACTATTAAACTGAAATGTGAATCCTCTGACCCATATTCAGCATACAGGGGATAGACAAAATGATCGGGACAGGCAAAACTTTCCCTTCTCAAAAAAATTTCAAATAGCTGTAAATTTTCGAAAAGTGCATCAAATATTCTCAAATTTTCACTGCAAGTTGATCAACTATTTGTGTATCAGTGGACAAAATTTGGAAAAGATCGAACTATTCTGCACGAAGTTATAAAGATTCTATCAAAAAGGTACAATTATCCGATAGCCAACTTTGAGCTGTTATATCTTCGGATTCAATGAACCGAATGCAATGAAATTTTAACCATTTATGACTTATATAATTAGCTTTGAAAAACTTTTCACATAACTTAAAATTCTTTACACGGAAGAAAATTATAACGATTAGATTATTTTTCTAATAAAATACCAAATTTTCTTAAATTTCAAGATCGTTCCATAATTCAAGATGCTAATTAGAGTTCATTTAAATTCCCTCTGATTGTCTTAAATACAGATATGTTTTGAAAGAAGGTAACAACATAGACGGCAATTCATTGAAAAAGTAATGGGATGAATATTAAAAATAGACCAATTTACTAAAAAATTATAAAATTAATGAAATCGCTATAACTTTTTCTCTTGTTAATAATTTCAAGTTTAGTCAACCGTTTTTCAGAGCTCATTATATAAGTCATAAATGGACAAAATTTCATTGCATTTGGTTCATTGAATCCAGAGATATAACAGCTCAAAGTTGGCTATCAGATAATTCCACCTTTTTCTAAAATGCTTATAACTTCGTGCAGAATAGCTCGATCTTTTCCAAATTCTGTCCACTGATACACAACTAGTTGATGAACTTACAGTGAAAATTTGAGAGCATTTGATGCACTTTTCGAAAAGTTACAGCTAATTGGACATTTTTTGAAAAGTGAAAATTTTGCCTGTCCCGATCATTTTGTCTATCCCCTGTAGTTTTTAGAACACTCATAAATCTATCGTAGAGCTTGATATTGCCGAGATTTTTGGAACATTCTACTTCATGGGTTTTCAGATCGTGCCATGCCGAGGGCACCTTTTCAGTTCTGTTATATGATTATTATATCTGAAATAGTACCGTGGGTACACAGTAATGGCTCACTTGGTGGTATTTTCGACGTTCAAAATTCAATAAAAAAAATAAAAGAAAACATAAGTGAGTCGTTTTTATTTTTAACCAAAATTTGGAATGAGGGAAATATGATTTCTTTTCAAGAAAAAAAGAGGAAAATTATAGACATACTTAAAATTTCTCAAGGGCTTTGGCTTGTTTTTCAAAAAATCTGGGAAGATATCTTCTAATTGTCTTTGAAGTAATTTACTATGCATCCTAAGTTTCTGGGCATTTTGCTCAAATTTTCCATGAGTTAGCCATGGTATCTGAAAGGAATTGTTATATTGGAAATTTATTCTTAATCAGCCAGTAATTTTGAATACACCTCGTCCTTTTTTGACGTCTATCGTTGGCTGAGCGAAAAAAAATGCTAAGAACAAGATAATTAGCGAACTTTGAACTATTATATTTTTCAAAGCATCTGCACAATTAGTGGAAATGAGAAAAAATATAAAAATGTCAAGTTTGCTAGTAATCTTGTCAATTAGTTTTTTTTAAACAAAAAAAAACTCATTCAGCCAACGATGGACGCAAAATGAGGTTGAAGTGTTTTTTTCTTCAAATCTTGGCAAAATATTTACCAAATATCATACCAGTACTCCGCCAAGGATCAATACTGTGCTCTATAGAAGCTTGCACAAAAAATTCAATTCAAATTCACTATTGGTCAGGTCCAAATTCACGAACAAGCCCCTCCGAAAAAATGAGAGAAACAATTGGGTGATTAAATCATGTTCGTGCAAAAAGTATCAAAACTAGCATTGGAAAACACATTGAAAATATTTTTAAAACTTAATTTTTTTTTAAAAGCTTATAAAGTTTTTGAACAAGTGAATTGCTGAGAGATTCATTTCCAAATAGTGCACCACAAGACAATGAGTCCAAAAACCCTTTCTCTAGTTCAATTTGTGCAAATTCGCTAGAATAAGGGAAGCCGTCGTTGAAAACTTATATGACGCAGTCCTAAATTCGCGGCTGAAAAATCTATTGACTTAAATGTGTTGGATTGACATCCATTTCAACAAATGTATGAATTCTGAGAATGATCAGAATTACAAAAAGAAAAAAAACAAAAATCATCCCCATGGATTGATGTGTAATTGTTGGAGAAATATGGAAATTTTCAAAATAATAAAATTCTAGCACAATTTCTTAAACTTTTAAAAATATATATCCGGGAATATTATTTTCTAGGAGAATCATTAATGCTCAAATGAGTATCGCAAATTTTGTAAAACAAAAACATCTCGATTTTTTTTCCGAATAATCATCAAATCAACGAATGGCCATAATGATTTTATTCTGTATCGTTATCTTTTCTAAAAAAAAAAATACATTTGAAATTTGGAGATTCACAATTCTTATTTGAAGAGATATGTTAAATATGTTACATAAGATTTCGTTTGGATTTTTTTTGCCAAAGGGGATTTCTGAATTTTCTGAATTCTGCATGCACAAGGACACTTCATCCACGCATTTTCATAAAAACATAAAAAAGTTAGCGGGTGATTTCTGAAACCATTTCTGGGGTTTCCAAAAACGTGACCTTGACTATTTAACTAAAGATGTTACTTGGCAACAGTTCCGGTGTGAATAAAGTATAAGCAGATCACCTTGTGACGAATTAGCAATAAGTTAAAAATCACAAATATGAAGAAATGGAAAAATTGCAAGATGAACAGTCAACCAATTTTTTTTTTTGAAATGGCAATATTTGCTTTACACTAGTTTTATTCCATTGGAGTTATAAATCTTGCTCTTGTAGCAGCTCTGTCGAATTTTTTTTCTTAATGGAGTATTGGAAGGACTTTTAGCAGGAGAGAATTTTCTCAGCGTCCAAACTTCAAAATATTTTTCTTGTTTTTTTTTTCATTTTCGTAAAAAATTCCTTACAATTTTTTTTCAGAAATTTCACTCTGAACCCTTACATTTTTGAAATATATTTTTCCCATTAGATGAAAATGGATGTATTCTCATTATTTTGGCTTTGGAAGTCATTGTTTATTTTGCTTTGAATCGCTACAATTAACATATTTTAAATTTTTCCCAAATCCTTCTATCCTAGTTTAATAATTTAAGGGAATCGAATACACTCTAAAATTATTTTCCTTAAAATTACACGAAAAATAAAATTTTCCATGAAAAAATAAAAAATAAAAATATTTCAACAATAATCATAAAATCTCAAAATGTTTTCATCTCAAAAAAATCCGTACCCCAAATAGGCTTCCAGGAAAAATATAAAAGTGTGGGAATGTTCAAAAATAAGAATTAGAAAAATCAAAAACTGAAATTCACGAAATCGAGAATTAAAAAATTAAATTAATTAATTAGAATTAAAAAATCATCTTCCAAAACATGTTTAAATCGATTTTAGATGACGAAAAATGATATTTAGATGAAAATCAAAATTTTGGGTATTAGAGGGTTAAAGACGCACGTTTGATATTGATTGTTTTTGACATTTTTCAATAAAAACTCTCGAAACACTTTTTGAGATATCAGTGAAACTCATATCAGTTCCTCAATCAAACATCTTAAACTTAAAATCCCTTTATCACGGACGAGGTTTTGAATTCATCTAAATAAATAGTTACTCGAAATGTTCTCGTCAACTAGTAAATCTTTCAAAACCAATGTCGACTATTGCTACCAACTATCGCAAATATGTACCCCCAAGTGACACAGTTGGAAAAAGAGAAACCATAACTTGAGAACCGTGAAAAATTGTGATGCCGTAAGAACTGCTGAAGAAATCGATCGTGTTAAAACTGTGAAAAATCAGAAGAAAAGCAAGAACCAAACAACGATCAACATAACCTAGTGCTAGTGCGTGATCGCCAAGTGTGTTAACCGATCGCGATCATATGTGCAACAGAACATAAGCAACACGAATTGTGAAAGTTTCTCCCTCCGCCCCCTCGAACAAAATTTTCTTCTAACACACCGCCTCTATCCAAGAACAAGAAGAAAAAGATAAAAAAAAACTAGACACCACCACCACCATTTCGAGCAGCCCTGAAAAGAAAAGCAAATATAAATGGGTCTGAAACTGAAATCATCTCGCGAACGCATCTCACCATCGAAACCGTCGTCGTTGTCGGTTGTGGTGGCGTCGAGTCTGCTCAAACAAGTTGGGAAATTTGTTTATTCAATTCATCAATCTCAGCCGCGGCCATCGCATCAAGAAAAGAAAGAAACTGAAATCTGACGTAAGGTTGCCTCCATTTAGATTGAAGAGTGAAGCTCACACTCATACACAGTTTGATTGAACGTCGAGAAAAAGCATCAACATCAACGTTCGAAATCGAAAGGAAAATATTTCGATCCGTTTATGAAATTAATTGGCGCTGTTTTGACTGGCACGGCGGCGGGCGTCGTTGGCTTGGAAAAACAAAACGATTATGAAAATTTAAATCAATATCGAACGGAGTGGCGAACAGTTTTGATGAATCATTGAAAGCACCAGATTAAACCTAAACAAGTTTCGGAAAGAAAAAAAAAGGAAAAACAAGAATTTTATTTTAATAAAAATGAAAAATTCTTCATGTTTTTTGTAAAATTTCGTGCAGGTTCATGATTTTACCAAATCTTGTACTTAACCATGTGCAGTTCGACCATTGGAAGCATCAGATTCAACATGAAAAAGTTTTAAAAATAAAAAAACGGAACAAATAAAATATTGAAATAAAAAACGAAAAATGCTTCTATTTTTTTATTTTATTTTATTTTTTGCATAAAAATAAGAAAACATTCACCAATTGCCTTTTTCTTATGCCTTATATTTTAAATCCTGAACATATTTCAAGAATTGTTAAAATTCACAACGTTAAAAACTAATCAAAGGAAAAAATATGTATTTTTTACAGACAATACAGACAATAATATTAGATTCACTGATTGCTTTCATATTATCAATTCGAATACCATGCAAAATGTAAGAATATTCAATAAAAATCCTAAATTGTCATAAATTTAAATGCAACTTTGAAATTTTGATGGTTTCCGGAACATTTTCTAATTTTTCTTGTTTATATTTTTTTTTCTTTTGTTATCAATCAGTTCCTTACTTCTAAGCAAAAAATCATGGAAAATTCCTCTATTGACTCAGTTTTGACACACACACATACCATTCAATTATCGTAAAAATCTTTTGCCATTGAATCAGATGCCTTACCTTCATTACATATAGGCGACCATCGTCGTCGTCGTCATCTTCGTCGTCACCTCGTCTGGTGATCGCTCACCACTCTTCTCCACTTCTATTGGGCTAATTGAAAATTTAGAGTGTGAAAACTGTAGCTACCCCCAGAGTCCTCGAAATATTTTCTTTTCTTTGATTTTGTGTTTTTTTTTTGTTTCGTTTCGTTTCGGTTTTCATGTGGACTGACGACGACCGAGACCGAAATTATGAAATTCCTGATCGGTTTGGTGAGGTTTATTGACTGGTACTGTTGGGGGTAAGTTGACGAGGGGAAATGAGTGGAAAATTGTTGGGCGACTTGCGAAAAATGCCTGTCTGGTCGCACTGCCGACATCGGCGAAGGAAACCGATCAGTGCCGATTAATGGGCAATTAATGGTCCAATTAGTTTGCTCTCGTGGAGTTATTGAAGTGATCACTGAATGGAACGTTTATTAATTAGACTTAATATGTTTGTTTTTTTTTTATTTATTTAAAAAGAGACAGCCTTCATAAAACAAAATTAAATCTAGATGGTTTTACCGTTCTCAAAGTCAACATTTTTACTGCAATTATGGACGATGCCAATGGCTATTATATAAGTATCTGCTTGTCTTGGTAATGGACGAGCTATTTTTGAAAATTCTGTCATTATTGGGGCTTTGATAAATCCAATTACTCTTTTATAATCCTTACCAGTACTTGTTCCTTTATAAAAACTTCCCAATAAAATGCATGGAATTCGTAGTTCAAGTTTACAATAGTTGATGGAGAAAATAGTGGATGAATATTCATATCGGAACTATTTTCCAACTATTTATCAATTTGACAGCCTTTTTAAAACCACCAAAATCAAAATGGTTTTAACAGGTCCAAAACCTGACAATCTTCAGCTTCAGAAGACTGAAACTTCATCGATGATGGATTGATCCCAAGTCACATTTTTAGTCAAACAGACTAGAAGAGGTTCTGAAAACCATCATAAAACCAAAATAAACGATGTTTGGTTTTATGATGGTTTTCAAAATCACTACAAGACCATTTGTTCTTTTAACAGATTGGTTGATGCCTTACCTTCGCTGAGAGTTGTACTTTTCTTAATTAGTTTAAGAATATATTCGTTGATCAACAACTCAAACTTGATCAATGTGATGGCATGAATAGGGAAGAAACACAATTTTTGAAATTCTGCATCAGGCAATCAAAATTTCACAAACACGTATCTACCCGAAGATGACACAACAACCGGGAAGCGGACGTCCATCAGTATCGCAACCAGTTTCCATAAAGCTTCCAAGATGCTCCCCGACAAAGACGACATCTCGCAAGCTAAGAGGAATTCACCTTTTACATAATCTATCGAAACTTGAGCCTGAACTGAATTTTAAACGGCTCCCCTCTCCATCATTGGATGGAGACAAGTCTCTCTAAGCAAAACCATCCGCCGATCCGGTTTGCCTTTTCATCACACGCATTAATAAATATCGCCATGGCACCTCCATCACCGGATTTTGGGCGTCGGGCGGTGCTGCGGTGATCAAACCTGTTTTGCACAAAATCTACAAAAACTAATATCCCCCGTCCGCTTTATCGTCCGGGGTGCGTTGGACGTTTTCGTCGTCACCATCCAAAGCCATTGTTGTTGTCATAGATGGGGATCAAAGTAAATAGGGGTTCGTTCCTCCTCGTTGATCTAAAAATTGCTTTGAGAGTCACAAGAAAAAAAAAACAAAATAAATTTGATCTCCTTTTTGGGCATCACCGCAAATTGGATCGGATGGAGGACGGGTTGAACTTGACTTTAAGAATTCTGGAAGCCTTTTATGGAGCCGGTTTCTAGATCAAACTAAGAATATTCAAATCATTAAAGGTTAATTAGATTTTCGATATTGGATGTCACATTAAATTACGAAGCGGAATTCTGAACTGATAGATGCTAATTCGTATATTCTGGAATGTTATTTATACTTTGATTTATTTATAGTTTCGTGCACAGATTCAATCAACTGCATGTTTAACAAGAACCCAAGCAACACACATGTTATAATAGAGTTATGACAGCGCAAGTTTTGGTTGTATAGAAGTTTATTTTACGTAATTCTAACATTGTGTTGAAATAACGTAAAATAAACTTCTATACAACCAAAACTTGCGCTGTCGTAACTTTTATATAACATGTGTGTTACTTGGGAATCTACTTTATCGATAGTGAGGTCACTGATTGTGATTATAGCCTTTATGTTTTAACATTACCAATTATTAACTTCTGGTATTCATTTGCCCCTTTTTTATTTTCCATTTCCAAGCCACATTTAAAGAAAGAATCAATGTATCTTCTGAATTGTTTTCTGATGGAAAATGTTCTTCACTTTTCCAGTCATCACTTTTTGGAAATTTTGTTTTGAAATGTTTTTTTGTGAAAATGAACAACATATTCCACCAGAAAATTCAGATGATATCTTGATCCTTCCTATTAATGTCTTTGGAAACCAATTTTAAAAATATTGCTCCGTTATTTAATAAAAAAAATTAAAAAAAAAAAAACAGTTTCGCATTATAATCACTGATTTACGCGCTTCTGCATGTCTCTGTGCATCATTCGTCCAAAATGCATGACACTAATAAAAAAAATTAAATAACACCCATCTACTTCATTGACAATGCGATGCATGTTAGTAAACACACCTAATAAATTGAGAACTATTCTGGGGAAAAACCCACCATGCATTTTTATGTAACGGTTATTTTTCTGTAATGATCGTGCAAGAACATTCTTGCTGGAATTCCTTTAAGAGTTTTGCAAGAGCTCTTATTAAAGTTTCTTGTAAATTCTCCAGGATTAACTTCAGGGCCATCGCCAGAAATCCTTTAGAAATTCTTCGAGGATTTTCGAAAACTTTCTGGAAAGTTTACAGAAAGAAGATTCTTGTACAATTTTTCTGAATGATTTAGCAAGAATTTTCCTGAATAGTCATCTCAGAATCCCTTCAAGATGCATTCCTGTATATGGAGTTCTTTGAAACATTTTCATTTTTTTCACATCTTCAGGAGTTTCTCAAAACATTTCGCAAAAGATTCATCTTGAAACTGGAAATTTCTTCCTGAGATCCCTTAAGGGATTCCCTAGGAATTTTCTTGTGTGAAGAATTAGCCTAATTTAAAATTCTCAAATAAAAGGAAATTAAAAAAAAATAAAAAAAAGGAATTTTCTTGAAAGATTGCCACATAAATTCATGCTTGTATTATTTCTATTTCATAATTTCTTCATAAATTTCTGAAGGAATTGCTCCAGAAACAATGTCAGAATTTTTCCCAAAAGTTTTTCTTTGGGATTTGTTTTTTGAAAACTCTTTTGGAAATTTCTTTAGAAATTCTTCCAGGAACTTTTCCAGGGGTTTCTCTAGGAATTCTTTCAAACGTTTCTGTGAAAGATGGAATTACAGAAGATTTTTTTTTCGCAAAGATTCGAATACTATTTCAGAAATTTTTCCAAGGTTTCAAGAAATTCAGAAGTTTCCGAAAGCTTTTCAGAAATTGTCCCCTGAATTTCTCCAGTGGTTCCTGTAGGTATTACTCCATTTATTCAGGGATTTTTTTCGAGCATGTACTTGGAAATTACTCTAGATAACTCTCAAAAGGTTTATCAGTGAGTTCTTCCACTGGTTTCTCTAACAGTTCCCTTATGTATTTCTTCATGCTTTGCTAAGACCTACAGGGATTCTTTCATATTTTTTTTCCAAAAATTCTCTCAACCAATTCCTGTAGAAATTACTCCAGAGTCTATTCCTTTTTATTTTTCATGGAGCATTTCAAGAATGTTTTCTATATATACCAGTAGAGAATACTCCAGCTCTTCTCGGTATTATATCAAAGATTTCTTCAAAATTCATAATTTTTTTATTTTTTTAGTTGTTCTCTAAACCATTCCTTTTGGATTATGTGTATTGTTTCTACAGGGTTTCCAAAATTTCTTCAAATAGTCGTCTACGGATTTTTGTGTACCAACTCCTTCATAAATTGAATAAGAAATTTTTCTGAGAATTCCTTGAGAGGTATTACTAGAAGTACTTCCAAAGATTCCAGGAGCACCTTCGCCTGCATTTTCTGCAGACTTTTTTAAAGTTATTCCTTTCAAAATTCATCTACATATAGATTTTTTCATAAATCCTTCTCGAAGTTTCTCAAGATTTTTTTTTTGAAATAACTTGCAGAGTTCCTTCGTTGGTCTTTCATGATTTTTTTTTTCTGAGAATCAACGGCGTATCTTGAGTTGTTTTGTTAGGTATTCTCCAAGCATTCATTCAGGAATTGCTCAACTTAAAATAAGCTTCAGGAGTTTTTGTCCAGAAATCTCTTCAAATTTTTCAAGAATTTCTTTTAGTAGTTTCTAAAGATATCTCCAAGAGTTTTAGGGGTTTTCATACACAATCCTTCAGAGATTTTTTAAAGAATTCTTCGGTAATTTGTGTGCAATTTCTGGAAGAACTTCCGATCAATCCCTGGAGGAATGCCTGAATAAACTGCTACAGCAATTTTTTAAAAGAATCATTGAAGGAATTTCTGGAGACCTCATTGAAGGAATTTCTCAAATATTTATTGGAGAAACCTGGGAAAGGATGTCCGAAGCAGTGATGCCAGATATACAGATTTTTGACCTTCTATACAGACAAGATACAGAGTTCAAAAAAATACAGAATTTTAAAATGTGATACGGATTTCTCCAGACTGTATAAAATGTGAAGTTATTTTCTATAAATTTAATTTAAATTTTATAAATTGCTGCTTAAACTTTGAGAATTTATGAGAATTTGTACATTTTCACACATGTTTTAGAAAAATTAATATCAGTAAAAATTAAAAACCGTCCAAAAGTAGTACATTGTTTAAGTTTTCTTTTGAAATCTAGGACTCTCGGTGTCTGCTATACCATCAAATACGACGATACGGAATTATCTGTATTGATACAGATTTTTGATAAATAATCTGGCATCTCTGGTCCGAAGCAATCTTTGTAGAATTTGTTAATAGTTTTTTTTTTAAAGATTTTCTGGAAAGCTCCTTGGAAGAACTTCTAAATAAATCCTTTGCTGGAATTCCTGAAGCGATTCCCGGAATTCTTATAAGGCTTCTGAAGATAAAAAAATCTCCTAAAAGGAATTTCACAAGGAATCTTTGCAGGATTTTGTGAAAGTAGCCCTGTAGAAACTTTTGAAAAAAGCAGAAGAATCCCTGTAGGAATCTAAGGAAATGCTGTTGAATGAATCTCTGGACTGGAGACATATTTGAAGATATCCCAGGGAAACTCATTAAGGTATCCAAAAGAAATATCTCGAAAAACCCTTGGTGGAATTCCTATAGAAAAAAAAAAATAATTAGGAGATTATAGGAAATTTCCAGGAGAAATCCTTTAACAAAATATGCTGAAAGTATTTTTGCAGGAATCTGTGAACAGTTTTTCGAAAAAATCCTGAATACCTGAAGAAACGCATAGATATGTGTCTGCAAAGATCCCTTAACAAAAAAAACACTCTTTAGATATTTCTAAATCAATTTCCGTGGAAATTCCTTGGAAATGTTTTTAACCCTCTAATACCCAATCCCGCCTTTAGACGGGGTATAGTTTGAGCATTTCTGTAATTTTTGTTTCGCGGAAAATCAATTTTTTTATATTTTTGGCTGATATTGAGGACTGTTCCGTATATCTCAAAATGGTTTTTGGTGTATTTTAAAGCGTATTTACATTTTTTAAAAATCATTGAAAAATTGATGTTTTAGTCACCTTTTAGAAGTCATTGTTTATTTTGTATTGAATCGCTACAATTAACATATTTTACATTTTTCCCAAATCATTCTATCCTTGTTTAATAATTTATGGGAATCGAACACACTTTAAAATTATTTTCCTTAAAATTACACGGAAAATAAAATTTTCTGTGAAAAAAATTTAAAATAATTATATTTCAACAATAATCATAAAATCTCTAAATGTTTTCATCTCAAAAAATCCGTTCCCCAAATTGGCTTCCAGGAAAAATATTAAAGTGTGGGGATGTTCAAAAATAAAAATTGGAAAAATCAAAAACTGAAATTCACGAAATCGTGAATTAAAAAGAATCATCTTCCAAAACATGTTTAAATCGATTTTAGATGACGAAAAATGATATTTAGATCAAAATCAAAAATTTGGGTATTAGAGGGTTAAATCAATTTCTTGATGAATCCGTGGAGAATTTCGAGTTCGAGTTATCCCTAGAGGAAATGACGGATAAATTTCTGTGAGGCATATGTGGTGGAAATCCTGACGGTATCTCTGTGGTGAGCTCCTACTGAATTCTCTAGAGAATTTCACTGAAAGTATGCAACAATCTCTGGAGAAATTACTGCAGGATAAATATCTGGACCAATTTTAGAAGAAATATACGGAAAATTTTCTCAAGAAACCACTGGAGGAGTTTATTGAAAAATCTATTAAAAAAAATCTTAAGAAATTCCTGTAGAAAATGGTAGGTATACTTGAAGAAATTTTCGATGAATTTTCTAAACGATTCCATAGAAGAATTTCTAAAGTAATTCCTCGTGGAGTTTCAGAACGAACCCAAAGAAATCTACCCTAAATAATTCCAGATGAATTTAATGAGAGAGTATCTGAAGGAGCCCACATTTTCCCAAGTAATTACCAAAAAAATGTCTGAAGAATATTCTGGGAAATTTCCAAAAGAGAGTGGCTTAAGGAAGTGCAAAAGAATCCCTGCCCGAAGCATTTTGCGATGAAATTCCCTATGAAGTTTGCAAATTAACAGTCGTGGAAATTTCAACAAGAATTTCAGAACAAGTTAACTATGCTTTTAATTATTGAAAAAGTTTTCATAGAAAAACCGATAATATAAAAAAAACCTAAAGGTGACGGAATTCTGAACAGCCTAATGGAAGAATTCATTAAGAAATTGATTATTTTTTCTTATATCGTTCATAAAATGAATTCACAAAAGAATTAACAGAAGAATTTTAACAGAAATGCAAGAAAATATTTTTCATTTTTTGATAAATCAATCATGAATAAGCTTCAAAGCAATTTCAAAAGAAATTTCCAAGGAAGCCCACAATGTAATTGCCGAAAACAAAATACTAATGGAATTTTCGGAGGCAGTCCAAAAAAATGTTAAATGCATTGCAAATAAATTTCCAAACAATTTCACACAAATTGCCGAAGGAATTTCCACAGAAATCACTGAACGAATTCGCAGAAAAGAATGCAAGGTGTTGTTAAAGATACCAAGAAAACCAATATTTCGCACACGACACAGAAGCCTAAATAATGGCATTAATGTCCATGGAGGATTTTTGCTTAGCCTAACCTAGCCAAATAGCAATCACAACGCTTGAATTCTTTGACACGCATGCACACAACAGGAATATTTGTCTGAACTGCGAAAAGAAATACGCGTACTCCTGTGGGAATCGAACCCACGACTCCCAACCCGCTAGATCGGCGCATCTTTCCTCCAAGCTGCAGAGCCACTTTACCATCTCCGTTTCCTGAAGGCGCAGAACTGACATTTCCTGATAGTGCACACAACAGAGACGTGTAGATGTTTATCTAATTCCATCCGAAGGAACAAATCATGTGTATTAGTGGAATCGAATCCAATTCTGTGCCTTCAAGAGACGGACAAGTGGCCTTCAAAAGAGACAAGTGGCTCCGCAGTTTGGAGGAAAGAAGCGCCCGTCTAGCGAATGAGAAGTCGTGGGTTTGATTCCCACCGGAACACGCAGATTTCTTTTCGCCATTCAAATCTCAATTTGTCAATCAAACACGTGTTTCTGTTATGTGGTGGAATGTTAGCATATTTTAAAGATGCCTTGGTTTAATCCTTTGTGAGGTCAAGCTTGTTTCCTCAATGTAGATTTTCTCGTTTTCCGTTGGCACTATCTGCATGGCTGCTTCGATATTTGAACTCACAAAACAGCCACACTATGCATCAGAATATTCCTCAAAATATAATCACATGAGATGCATCAAATTTAAAAAAAAGGAAGGCCTTCCTTCAGCGTAATAACAGTCCCAAATCAATCATCAAGTAATTGAGAAACCATTTCGCGCACAAATGATCGGACTTGATCACCTCCTGTGCGGTCACGAACCTCTTTGTCACTCACTCTGTGTGCCACCGTTTTTCGCGCTGCATTTGGCCATCTACATTATTCACATGATTGATGCTCAACATGCATCAAACAAATTCTCCTGTCCGTACCGCGATTGAAAATCTGCATCCCGCGGTGATTCGTGAATGAAAAATTATACACTAGTATTCTCGGTGACGACACCGACGACTTGGACGACGATCGGGCACAGGTGTTAATCAAATTCATGGGAGGTGACCACCATCGACCGTCCAGTTGCAGGAATTTCCGAGATACCTTGAAAGAACGATAAACAAAAAATCATGCAAAACACCGCACCGCCTCATCCTGGTCCTGGTTTTCTGATCCTCACGTGATCGACACCGCATTTCGGACACGGTAAACTAACTGATGATGGCGACGACCAGAAGAGGATCCTTCCATCGAACTGGGATCCTGTTCTTCGGGTACACGCCTGGTCGCGCTTTTAATCAGATGGGGACGACTAAATTACAAGTCAGGTCGAGTGGCCGGGAAATTGATTCTAATGGGTACCTTAGGCAGCCCAGGTTGGATCGGATCGCGCCGGAATGAGAGTTATTTCTCATGGCCCCTAATTGACGTTCTAACCGCTTTGATATGATCTTTCTGGATCGAGTGCTCCAAGCGCAGAGTTGCATCTTGGGTGAGCTTTGCTTGCGTTGCGAGGGGTGTGCATCATCGATCTTCAGTTTTCGATCTGGCAATATCCTCGTTGATCAGTAGACGTTGATCTGGGAAGTTCCAGGGGAAAAATCGCAGGTGATTTGCTACATCGGCGATTAAAAAAAATATCTGAAGAGTATTGCAGAAGATTCAGAACAGGTGTTCCCAAACTTTTTCTGAACAGTAGACCTAGGCCACTTTGACGATACATACCGTGTAGGTACCAGAAATTTTACTTTCTTTGACAAGTCCAAATTTCGTTCAAATTCTGATAAAATCCCAAAGCAACGACCTAAGGATCGGCCGAATCTCCCAAAAACTCTTTTGCCTTCCATCTACGACTCAGTAGAAACTCGAGAATTCTCACAGAAGCTCAGTAATACTGGTGAAACTCGATCTACAGTTTGGGAAACACTGTGTGACAGGGATAGTTATTCAAAACATCCAAATCAGCGGAATTTCACATGTAGGGAATCGAAAGACAATCCAGCAACGCTCCGGAACCGCAAGTCAATTGCGACCGAGATGACGGCGAAGGTGCAGGCCAGGCGGGGTGTGACAGCGATTATAATAAAAGCCTTGCGCAGATAGGGCTGCGCGCTATTATTTGCGCTACGTTACAAAGCGCGCGCGGATGGCGAATGTCATCGGAACAAAAGGAGGATGGCGATGACGCCGAGGAGGCCGAGACAGAGGGTGAGCACTTTCGTTTTCGATTATTATGTCTTCGTCGTCGTCGTCATATGGAAACAATTCCACCGCGAAGCAACCAGCAAGGAGAGATCACAGGACAGGTAGGAGAAGGTGCCGAACATACCTACTAACGATGCTCCGCAGCCGCAGCCGCGGCCGACGAGGGAAAGTGCTCTGGAGTCGCCAAAGTCGTTCACGATTCGTTCGAAAAAGTACGTTGTCCTCCGGTCTAATCTTTGTTGACAACATGATTTGACTTAGGGGCATTGCGGTTGTGGTGGGTTTTGGTAGTTCATGTGCAGCTGATCACATGCAGCAGTGTAGATAGATTTGCGGCTTCATTGCGGTATCGCTTTCGATTTCGCCCCGGACTGGTTTAATGATCCTTGGGTTAGGTAACCGAGACGAGGATTGTTTGTGAAATTTTTAGGTTCGACAGAAGAATTGAGCTTTGAATTCGTTGGAACAACTTCTAAACCAGTTCCACCGTTTTCAGAATATAATTCAAATTTAAATTTTATCAGATCTGAACCACTAATTCGAAGCAAAAACTCATTTTGAACTGGTTTTCCAACCCTCTACCAAAGCACCTTAATCGACCACCTGACCAGATAACACGGTGTGGACCAATATAACCTTCTTTTCGTCGCAGACGTCATTCCTCACCTTCTTGTCTGTTTCGTCCAGAATTAGTTGTCGTCCTTGATGGGTGCCGGTGGAGCTTTTTTTTTGTTTCATGGCATTTTCATATTTCACTCAGGGTACAGACCAGTAGCTATAACATGTTGCTGAAATTGCATTAGCAAGTCTTCATCGTTCGATTCGAAGCTGAATGTGGCTGCAAAAGGGTAGTTTGGTTGACTGGTTTACTGCTGAAGGCTCGAGAGAGGCACTAAAAAGTTTTAAATATCACTGATCCAAGAATTGCTAACTGATACGCAGGGATTCAAAAAAAAATCTAAATTAGTGTCCTTGTCGGATGTGTCAAAAGTATGTTTGAATAGTTCTAAATATTTAAAGTATTTAAAACTCTAAAATTTCTATCAAGTTGGATATTTATTGAAAACAGAAGAGGGATGAAATCAATAAATGGTCGAATTGTAAGTTAACAAAAAATACTCACAATTCAAGCCACCAATAAAAATCCTTTACAGTTTTCTTTTGAAAAAGACTCGAAACAGAGTCTAAACGTTGGGACAAATCTAAAACTGTTATTTAGAAGCTCTGAGACTGCAGCGTAAACATATCTAAACATTGACAAAAACGTCCTCAGCCTTCCAGATTTGAACAGTTTTTTTTTTAATTTTCTAATTTTATTTTCTTTTTTTTTTCATTGTTTGACAAACTTCTTGAGGTAAAACTGGACACATTATATCATTTGTTTTTTTTTTTAAAACGGAGTCATATTTTTGAAATCGGTTTCAATACTACATTACAGGATCACGGTATTTTCTTAATATTTTCCTGGTGGAAAACGGTTTTTCAGTTTTACCAAAAAACAAATTTTTGGAAAAAAATGTTTTTTGGAAAATTTATAAGCAATGCTCACCAGGAAAACAATCAGTAGATACCTTGATCCATCCTGAACTGTGTATGGAAATATTTGTTTCGATATTTAATTAAAAAAATCAAAAAATGAGAAAATGCATGCAGTTTGCACCTACATGCACTTTAGAAACATAATGCTACATTTTGCCAGTAAATATTCCACTTTCAAATAATTCATTCAGTTTTACTCTTTTTGAAAAATCCGTGAAATATTCCAAACAGGTATTCGAATTTTTTTTTCTTGAAATTTAACGAATCTACAAATGACCATTTTAGGATTTTCATCGGAAATACCTGCAAAAATGTACTACCAGAAATTTGCCTATAAGTTCTGTTAGTGCTGTTAAACTGAACAAACGGTTTCTTTTCATGATTGCATGACGCACGCTGCAGCTCTATTATTTAGCTTGATTTTTTCGAATATTTCTTCCAAAGATATTGTTTTAAGACATTTTCCGGCAATACAGTCAAAGAAACCTTGCGTTGATTCTTTTAAATCTTCGTCAACGTTTCGGCCCTTGTTTGGACCTTCTTCAGGGCCTTAAATATGTTCGTTATTACTTTGAGGACATTTCAAAAGATACTTTTACAAAATTTCTAAAATTACACTTACTCGATCTTAATCAACAAAGCAAACATATTTTCTTTAAACATAAAACGTCGGGTGCGAAAGGCTCAATTTTGTTCCACTTTGGTATCGCTAAATAGGAGAGGGATAAGTCACAGTACGTAATGTACTTTTCATAGCTGTCGCACTTACACTCCCGTTCAAAAGTTTGGGGTCACCCCCTCAAAAACATGTCATTTCTTTAGGCCCATATCTCCGCCAATTTGCGTCCGATTTCAAAACCCTAGGTTTCATTCAAAAGATAATAAGTCAAAGAAACTTTGAACATGATTTAAAAGAAACTTTTACAAAAAAATTTGTATGTAAACTTAACCCAAAGTTGCCAAATTTTCTAAAAAATAAACATAAACTTACGGCACTGTCGCTGGAAATTGGGTCGACCAAATTTTAAGATGAGAGCGGTATCACCCATTTTCTATTAGCTTTCAACTGCTTTTTAAAGAACTTAGCTAAAAAATATAGAAAAAAAGTTATTAAGTAAATTATTCCTTGATTTCATCGACCAAAAGTTTGGGGTCACCCCTCAAAATGCTGTTTCGGCCAAAAGTTTGGGGTCACTATCGTAAATCATGGAAAAGTGATTTGTTGATATCTTTGTCATCTTTCATTCAATTTTAATTCTTCTTGGCTTATTTGAAACAAAATGAATGATACTTACTGTATAGACATTGAACCACACATATTTGTTGAAATTTACATACTAAAACTTAACGTAAAGTTGCCTCATTTTTTGAAGTGTGGTAAAATGTGCTAACTTTACATAACATTTTTATATACAAAAATCGTTAAATACGTTAAGTTGAAGACATCAAACGTAAATTTAGTTAATTATCTTTGAAATGAGCCAAAAATAATTAAAATTGAACTATAGATGACGAAGATATCACCAAATCACTTTTCCATGTTTTACGAAAGTGACCCCAAACTTTTGGCCGATACATCATATTGAGGGGTGACCCCAAACTTTTGGTCGATGATATCAAGGATTAATTTACTTAATAACTTTTTTTCTAGATTTTTTAGCTAAGTTCTGTAAAAAGCAGTTGAAAGCTAATAGAAAATGGGTCATATTACCGCTCTCATCTTAAAATTTGGTCGACCCAACTTCCAGCGACACTGCCGTAAGTTTATATTCATTTTTTTGAAAATTTGGCAACTTTGGGTAAAATTTACATACAAATTTTTTTGAAAAAGTTTCTTTCAAATCATGTTCAAAGTTTCTTTGACTTATTATCTTTTGAATGAAACCTAGGGTTTTGAAATCGGACGCAAATTGGCGGAGATATGGGCCTAAAAAAATGTCATGTTTTTGAGGGGGTGACCCCAAACTTTTGAACGGGAGTGTACGTTCATTAGGTATTATAGCCCCCAAAGTAATAACGAATAAATTTTAGGCCCTGAAGAAGGTCCCGAAAAGGGCCGAAACGTTGGCGAAGATTTAAAGAATCAACGCAAGGTTTCTTTGACTGTATTGCCGGAAAATGTCTTCGAACAAGAACACAAAAATCAAAGAATATCAAAAAATATCCTACAATTCTTCACGATTTCACACATTTATTGAAACACTTTTGACCATGGTTATGATGGTTATAGACGTGATTTCACCATTGATTCCTTTTATATAATTTTTCACTGATCTTTTCAGAAGCTTTTCCATGAATTGAATGAACTCCTTCATTGATTATTTTAGAAACGTCTCTGCAGATTCTTTCGGAAAATCATCCACGGATTCCAAACATTCTTACAGCGATATTTTTGAGAAAATCAAGAGTTTAGAATTCTTACATATATTTCTTCAAAAACTCTTCCAAATATTCTTACAGAAATATTTTTCAGGGATGCATTATATGCAATGTCTCCAGATATTACCCAATTTCTTCAGCAACTCCTTCTAGGATTTCTTCGAGAATTTCCTCGAAATTCTTTAAGATATTTCTCCAGGGTCTTTTTTAAAGAATATCGCCAGAGATTTATACCGAAATTAGACTTTCTGTTTAATGAAAAAATCTTCCAAGGATGTTTTCAAAAGTTTATCTTTGGACTCTTTATAAAACTTCTTCAGAAAATATTTCCAGAGACTCCATCAGTAGTTTAAGGATTTATTCATAAATATCAGCAAGAGATTTCAATATAAATTTACCTGGAGCTTTTCTTGAAATTCTCCAGCGATTCTTCCGGAAATTCTTTCAAAGCCTTCTCTAGGAATCCCTTGGAAAATTTCGTCTGGGATTACTGAAGAAATTTTTAGCAGGTTTTTTTGGTACTGCTCCTGAGGTACCTTCGGAAATATCTCCTGAGATTTCTTTAGTAATTCCTTCAGGATCTCGTTCAGAAATTTCTTCAAAATTACAGAAATAATTCATGAAATTATATGAAAAATTCTTTTTTCAAGGATTCCCTGTAGGGCTTTCTAAAGGAATTCCTGGAAATACCTCTGGAGATTCCAAGAAGTTTTTTTTTTAATATTTCCTGATGAGAATCCTGAAAAAAAATCCGAAACTATTTCTGTAAGAAACTCTGAGGAATCCTTGTTGGAACCCCTTCTGGAGGCATTCATAGACAAATTTTATGAAAAACTTTTGGATATATTCAAGGAGAAATTCCTGAAGGAGTTTCTGAAAAATAAATCCTTGGATTTCTAAGGGACACTACTGAGGAATTTCTGAAGTAAGTCTCAAAATAAAATCCTAAATAAATCCTTGAAATATTGTATGCAGGAATCCTAGCAGAAACTGCAGACAAGGGTATTGGAAAAGTTCTTGAATAACTCCCTGCATACATTTCTGAAGGATTCTTGGAGAATGTTCCGACGCAAACCCTGGATGAACTGCCGGAGATACTTCTGGAGGAGTTCATGAAAGAATTTCTTGCAAATTGTTCGAAGGTAGAAGTGAACAAACATCTCTGAAACATTTTCTTAAAAAAACGCAAGAGGAATTTTCGGAGAAAACCCAGAAGAATTTCGAATCAAATCTGGAAGAATCCTTGAAGGAATCACTTTAATTCATTTCTTAAGAAAGTGAATTTTTCGATGGAATCTCTAAAGGAATGCCTGGAAGTCTGGAGAATGATCTGCAGTAATTCCATGAAGAATTTTCTGAGATGTCCCTCTCAAGAAATCATCCCGGAAGTTATTTCTGTAAAAAATCCCTGAAAAAATCTCTGAAGAAAAGTTTCAAGATATCTCAAGAGAATATTCCCGGAGGAATATTAGATAAACTTCTGCGAAACCCCCTGGAAGAACTTCTAGAAAAATGTCTTAAGAACTTTCTAGAGGAATTTGTGAAGTAATGTCTGAGAGAATCTCCCTAAATATATTAGAAAAAAAAACCTCTCAAGGAGTTTTCTGGGATAAATGCAACACTATTTCTAGAATGGATTAACATTCACCTAATGGGCCTTACATTATTTGGAAAAAAAACAGACAACATAAGAACTCAACAAATTCCCAAAATAATGGCAACAATGCTTTTTCGGATTATCTCCCTATTCATAAACAAAATAAAGTTGGCGTAAATATGCTTAGCACGTCTACTGCTTGTAAGCGGGCTTCGTGGTCGTGCGGTTAGCAGCGCCAGTTGTTTAGGTGAATCGTAAGCCACTGAATGTGGGTTCAATTCCCACTCCAGACGGGACAAAACTTTTCATCGATCGGAATTGGGCTACTGGGTGTTCAGTATGTACAGCTTCTGGCTGTAGATGGTGGGTAGTGTCTTTTTCATGTTCGTCATAACTCAAGTACAAATTATCTCTGGTATTCGCTTTACGTTTGAATTGAAAGTTAGAATAAATTGTTCATTGATGTTCATTTTTTACCAAGGAAATTTTATCCTGATGATGTAACAATGAAACAAGTATAATCGAGGATTTGAGATAAATGCTCTCTAGGGTAAAATCTCAAAAAACAAAACCGAGGATGAAGCTTCTCAATGTATTGTTAGAGAAGTGCACTTGAATATTTATGTGAGTATACAGTCAAGCCTCCTATTAGACGCTGCCACCTACTTTACGCCCACCGCAATTTCTCAGCTGTCTTGCATCAAATTCTGCTGATTTTTTTTAGCATAGTTAGTGCTTACTATAGACTCATCGTCACATACAAAATATAAACTAAATTGATTAGAAGACGTAAAGTGGGTGGCAGCATCTAATAGGAGACCCGACTGTACATAAAAAAATATCGCAACATCTCGACCTCTTATTTGGAATCGATACTCACTTTCGGTAACCCACGCCGACCTAGTCACTTCCGGCTCATTTGTCTAATCACAACCAAAATCACAAACACGTCTCCGTTTATCGTTTTAATTAACAACAACAACGAGCCATTATTGCGCCAAGCTAGCCTACACTCACTTCCTCGAACCGCATAAAACCGAAAAATTTCTTCACCTACACTCGTCTCGAACCCGCTCGGTTATGTTTACATTTATATTACCCCATCCCACATAGGTGGGTAAGTCAGCCTTCGCCGTCACCACAGACCAACCACGATCAAGTGAAATGTGTGTGCGCGCGAGAGTTGAGTAGATATCGAGTCGATGTTGTCATTGCCGAGTGCCGAGCCGAGGTGCCAAGCACTTTTGGTGCTTTTCTTTCATGCGCGAGCATTACACATGCTCGACGACGACGACGGCCAAGATTTTCTCCTCGCCGTGTGGTCGCGTAACTCTTCGCGGGCGCGCGCGCGTTCGAGGAATTATTTCATTCAAAAAACGCGAGCTCACCAGCCAACATTATGATCATCATCGGCATCATCGCCGTGTAGGTACGCATCGGTACTACTATGATCATCAGCAGCACGACCGATGATCATCATCGTCGTCATAGTAGTCGTAGTAGTCGTAGTCGTCGATCTTCCCCTCGTATGACCAGTGATGCTGGATTAGTTTTTTCATAAGGGATTTCGGAACTGGCATACAACTATACAAGTCCTGCATTTTGAACTACACTCTCTTCTTCTTCCTGGTGTAACGTCCCTACTAATGCAAAGCCTGCTTCTCAGCTTTGTGTTCTATGAGCATTGCCACAGTTATCAACTGAGAGCTTCCTCTACCAATGACCATTTTGCATATGTGTATATCGTGTAGCAGACACAAAGAAGCCAAGGAAATTTCTTTTATGAAAAATTCGGTCCAGGAACCGGGAATCAAACCTGTCACCCATAGCATGGTCATGCTGTATACCCACACATTTACAACTGTGGCTATAGGAGTCATATGGCGCCTTAAAACTTGCTGAAGTTCTGCACAAAAGTTCCAGAAATGCTTATTGTAAGCCTTCTATGCAGCTACCTTATGCAAACTTTCAAGTTCCAAAGTTTCTTAAAAATGCAGATGCTTAGAAGTAACCTCTAATACAGCCTCTCTTAATCTACCTTACCAACGCGTGTATTTCTTATGGAGCTGATGGGTTTCGATCCATAGTTTGAGGAAGGCTGCTATAATAAGCTGACGAGCTCAAAAAAATCCTCTTATAAGAACTCTTGGTAATGGGTAGATTCTAAGTGGTAAACGTCCCGGCACATGATACACAGTTTTCAGTTAACAACTGTAGAAGTGCTATACAAACAGCTCTGTCACATTTTGTAGTTACACCAAGAGGCTAGCCTAGGCTTTACCTAGAGAACGCTCCGCAGATCCTTGAACAATTCGCAAGATCTGGCATCACTGGATCCAACTTGCGCATAGTGGGTTTTTGCTATATCAGCTCGCCTAAGCCAGTTTTTTAACGTACAAAACTTGCATAAAACTTGTCCGCGCCGTATTTTTGTATGCACGACCGCGATAGACAGACGGATGGAGGGCCGGACGGATGATTGGCGGACCCTGGCGGTTGAGCGAAAGTTGTCTGGCCGCGGTGCGGCGGCGTGCACCGACTGACTGTTGGTCGATGTAGGTAATACCTACTATTCGGCAGGTAGTGGCGAGAGAGTCGGTGTGTTGGTTCGTGCATTCAAACTCCGTACATGACGAAGATTGGAGAAAAAGTTGTCGATGTTTTTGCGTTGAGCAATCATCGACCGGCAGCCGAGTCCTACGAGCAACTGAAAGAAAAAGGAGTCTAAACGTTCACAAAGTTTAGCATACAAGGGTGTAGTGATACAAAGGTGTAGCGATCGTACGAGGTTGACATTGACAGGAGCTGTTTTATTTTTGCTCTAGTTGAAAGCTCTCCAAGGCAACAGACTAGGAGATAATTGAATAGAGATCGATTAGTGCAAATTTCAGTTACTAGGCGGTCACTTTGCATAAGCTGTTAGTACACAGGGTCAAATATTTGTTCAAAAAGAAACCAATGCTCAAACATCTTGTTTGACACGATCGAATTTTATTAGTGTCAAACTGATGTTGTTTCTTGAGTTCTTTCCTTGTCAAATATTTGACCCTGTGTACTTCAGGCCTTACTATGGGCGCTAAACGAACATTGTTGCAGAAACTGTTCGGAATGGTAACCTTTTTCTCGCAGATTACCAACGTTTCGCCAATCAAGACTCTGATCTCGCAGTTGCCCAAAATCTCCGGAAGTGCATCAAGCCTGCTTTCATTAACCACAACAGCAACATTGTTACTTCCCGGTAGATTGGAAATAATACCTATCTAGCAGAGCTCTTCCGATGAAATCAAGAGAGGTCAATCGTCGCAACCTCCT
Source organism: Aedes albopictus (assembly GCF_035046485.1). Classification (NCBI taxonomy): domain Eukaryota; kingdom Metazoa; phylum Arthropoda; class Insecta; order Diptera; family Culicidae; genus Aedes; species Aedes albopictus. The sequence goes on along the minus strand of NC_085137.1, from coordinate 469,347,899 downwards.
CTTGCAATTGTATAACTGCAATTCAGTAACAAATTTTGAAAACGACGTATAATCAATGCTACACCATTGATTATACGTCGTTTTCAAAATTTGTTACTGAATTGTGGTTGCCAAGCCAGAGTTCAACCCGAGAATACGAGACCAACAGGCAGGCGTGCATTAAGGAGAAACTTCAGAGAATACAAATATGGCTGCCACAATGGCCGACTTGGACCCCTACTCACGTTTTCAAGAGCACCAATCATAAAAATTCGTAAACAAATGTGCTCGATTTGGAAAAGCTGCCTCTTTTTGCAAGTGAGCAAAGCCAGGATAAACAAGTACAGCTTGGTTCGATGCTTCATTTGTCAGATTTGTGCCTCTAAAGTTTGTACGCAAAATTACAACGGGATTTCTTGATGTTTCACCTTAAGTTGGCAAATGGCAAATTGAAAGCGCTCCAAATCTCTCAATCCAAGTCAGTGATTGATTTCTAGCCGGTTTGCTAGATGATACACAGCAGGTTCACAGTAGTGCCAAAAAGTGCGTTCGGAATTGAAATAATTGCTAGCTGCTTAAAACTGGGTTACACGCAGAAAAAAGCATGGTAAAATCAAAAATATTTCAGGTAAACTCAAATAAATTGTCAATTTGTTCTGGCAACAAAAATAAAACTGTTTGGAGCAAATCGAACGTCACATTTGAAGCAAATTCAATCCATTTTTAAAACAAACATGCATCTTCTGACAGGTTATGTTAGAAACAAATGTAAAAAATGTTGTTTTTTTTTGTGGAAGGTCGACCCTACGGAAATATTTCCAATTAAATTTACAAAGTCATTTCCTCCTCTAGGAAAACCCACTTCCCGCGTGGCACTTCCAATGCCTACACCATGTAGATAACATACGCTCCAGAAATCAATGGAATTTCGTGGAAACTTTTGGTGAAACTTGCCTTTTTGCAAAAGGAAATCTTATTTGGTGCTGCAGCTGGAACTTAAGAGTTTTGTTTATGTTCTCGACCGCAGATCGGGGGGCTCTTCAATGGGTATTGTAGAAATCAATATGTAATTGAGTTAGTTTTAAAAATTAATATTTTAGTTTTAAATATTTTATCAGTTTACCGAATAAACATGAATATTTTTGTTTCAAACGAACGAAATTTCCGTGTACGCATACCTAGAGGTTTACGAAGTTTGAGCAATCTATAGAAGGCGACCAGTGCGTGATAATTATTAGAAATTGACTGCTGGGTTCATTTCGCACTTCACCAGACCACAGAGAAACGGACGTCCACTCACATCACTTGAAAATACTTTACAAATGGCTAAATGACGACTTCAAAAAAAAAAAAAAATGAAATTATATCTTTTTAGCCATTTGGCTGAATTTTAATTTCTTTTTTTTTTTTGTATGAAAGATATTGAATATAAGTTTTTTATGGAAAAAAAGCGTTGGAATGGCTTAATTGTGTAAAGGTGTTATAAATAAGGTCATATAAAAGTTCATTTTTCGCGTTTTCATGGCCTCGGGACCATACAATTTCCCTATTTTTTTTTTATCAGAAAACCCAACAAATTTGGCGTAACATATGAAAAAAAAATCCGAGATGTATATTTTTAGTTCTTGAGATACCATTTTTGAAAATGGAAGGTCATTTATTTGATTACTTCTTATTCTTTATGGCTCTACGTCCCCCACTGGTACTTGGCCTGCCTCGCTTCAACTTATTGTTCTTTGAGCACTTCCACAGTTATTAATTGAAGGGCTTCCTTTGCCTGCCATTGCATGAATTTGTATATTGTGAGGCAAGTACAATGATACACTATGTCCAGGGAATCGAGAAAATTTTCCCGACCGGAACGGGAATCGAACCCGGCGTCTCCGGATTAGCAATCCAAAGTCTTAACCACTAGGTTAACTGGAGACCTCTTGACTACTAACTACTCTGAAACTGTCGATATTATTTTGTAAATCCTCACTAGAATCTCTGTTTTAATTTCAGGAGGTTCTTTCTAATGAATCTATGGAGGAAGATCTGACGCAATCCTATGGAAACTCTTGAAGGAATCCCAGAAGGAATTTCTGAAGCACTTTCTGGAATAAAAAATGCCTGGAGAAAATTCTTGGGAAACCCTTGCTAGAAATCCTGGACCAGTTTGTTGACGATTCCGGAGAAAGTTCCAGAGAAATAAAAAAAAAAACGAAAAATTAGGAACTGAAGTTTTAATTGAATCTTTATTAACGAGATTTTTCCGAAGGAAGAACCCACGCTTAGTGAGCTTATCGGGAGTGAGATTCGATCCCAGGTCCTCGGCGTGAAAGTGAACTGTTCAAACTATCACACCAGATCCGCTTTAATTGAGCTGTTTCATTTTAAATACTAGTCAAAATTTAAAAGTTGCATACTTCCCTTTTGCAAAAAAATAATAATAATAAAAATGAAGAAATTAAAAAAAAATCTTAAAAAGACGAGTTCATTTCGTTGCATTCCACTACTGTGTCTATCTTTGGACAGACAGGCCTATTTCGTCTGCGTCTTTCGACACTGCCCAAGTAACATTTTTTAGTCAAATAGACTGGAAGAGGTCCTTTAAACCATTATAAAACCAAAATTAAAGGTATTAGGTTTTATGGCGGTTATAAAAATGCCCGCAAGACTAATTGGTCATCATCATTTTGCGTTTTGTGGAGAAGTCTGTAAGTCGCAGACGAAATAGGTCTATATGGCGGAAGAAAGGAATTTGCTCGTCCTTTTTTTTAAATTTTCTTTGAAAGTTATTCTTTCGTTCTTTTTTTGTTTGTATAAGTGAAGTAACAGCTAAGTGTTTTATAAATTTTAACTAGTCTTTCTGGATACCTCGGAATCCAGAATCTCCACCAGAAATCATCCCGTGATTCTAGATGCTCCTTTTTCGGATTTCTTTAAAAATTGATCCCATATTTAGTTCTTGCAGGATTTTTTCAAAGAGTTTTCCTCTGAATATCTACTGAGATAACTTACGAGATTTCTTGTAAGAAATTCTCTGAGAAATATCTGAAATCTGAGAAATATCAAATTTTGCGAAAATCTCCACAAAGACTTTTTGCAAAGCTCTGAAAAAAAAAATCCTGCGAGAAACTGGGACATCTCTGAGAAAAGGTTCTCGAACTAATCCCGGGAAAAAAATGTTAAAAAATTGAGGAGAAACTCTCAAAACCTCTAAAAAGAATCCCGCGAGAAACAACGTGTGAAATCCAGCAAGGAGATCTACTAGAAATACTTGAAAACTGTCTCTGGAATAAATCCCTGGAAGAACTTCTACAAAAATACCGCGATAAACTGTTGGAAAACTATCTCAAAACCAGGAATTTCTGGAAAACTTTGGAATATTTTTGAAAAGATCTCTGGAAAGAATCCATCGAGAAACGCTGGAAGAAAGTCCGTGGGGTACATACTCCAGCAGATATCCCGTGAAAAACCCCAAAAAACCTGAAATCGTTAAAAAAAAATCTCGGAAGCAATCCATACAGTCAATTTATACGTATAATGAAGTTTATGTTCATGTTATACGTACTTTTATGCTTATCGCATAAGATGCAGTAAAAGTGCCTTATGCGTACAAAAGTGGAGACGCTATACGTACATTGACGGAACAATAATAATGCTATACGCCTTGAAGCGATATCTTATGCGATGCACCGTGAGCACTATTGCGACGTAATTCAGCATCTTATGCATCTTAATAATATTGGAAAAATTAAACAATTCTTGTCAGCTCGATATCGAACTAATGACCTTTGGATTGTTGAGCCACACTTCACACTTAACACCAAACGCTAGTTATGAAATAAGCCGATTAATTATCATGATATTCTAACTCACTTTAGTGTTTGTTGGAATGCACTTGGTTCACCTGCGCTGTGTGTGCTTGGCAGACTATATGGAGTTAAAAACGACGAGGTACCATTTCCCGCACAGTTTTCATTACACCTCTCTGGCAATCACCTCCCATTGTTGATTATCAAGCCAACAAAACAAATAATGATGGCTTTGTAACCACAATTATGGCTGTTCACCTTCTTGTAGCATTCTGGCACTGCATCCAACAGCAACTCTTTCATTGTTATCACATATAAAATCGCATTATGTCAACATTAAACACTTCTAGCTTATGCGAGTTTGTATGCACACTTCAACGAGTTTATTTGTACTTTTATGCGATTTCATCCAAACACCAATGCGAGTTAAACAGACACAATAAGAAAAGTACCAAGCAAAATCGTATAATCATCGCAGTACGCACGCTTTTGCGAATTAAAGTTCATCAGAATGTCATCTAACACGATGTGTTCATACCAATCAAAAGTTGATTTGTATTCTTATATGACTTTACCTGATACGTCGTAATAAGTTCAAAAAATATCATCTTATGCGATGAATATTGTCCATCCGCTGTACATATAGGGGAACCAATATATTTTGGACACAGCAACGCGCCAATACTTTTTGGACACTTACGGCAAAAACAAATGGAAGTGTCCAAAATATATTGGTGTAACGCTGTGTCTAAAATACGTTGATTCCCCTATGCCATACTGACTTAAAGTAGTACTCAATACGATGTACAGCGTGCATTCTTATGTGACTCCCGGTTGTCTGGGAAATGCGTAAAAACCTGTGGATATACTTGGGAAAATTGGTGTAAGCCAGAAAAGAAAAAACCATTGATAATTTCAAAGAAAAACTCTACGAGAAACTAGAAATGACTTTAACCCTAAAAGGGATACCTGGGATCCATTGGACCCCAGGCGCCTTTCAGAGCTCGTCTTTGATGGAACACACTCAGCGAGGTGACGAAACTGAGGCCATGAAGGTATCCCTTTTAGGGTTAAAGGAGGATTTCCGGAAGAGTTTGAAGGGATAATCATGGGTAGAATTTCAATATCTCAACATTACTACACCAGCACAGAGTACAAACATCCAAGTTCATATTAAAATTTGTGTATGGGATTTAACGGTCACACAGTTGTGGAATTATTGATTGAACTCCTGAATGTTTTTTACTGATTTTTCTTTGAGTATCTGGATGTCAATGTAGGTGGAAATGTCAAAGCAATTTTTTGAAACGAACTCTGAGAAAAGTCTACAAATAATCCTTAACCAAGTTTTTTATTATATTCAAAAAAAGTTTTGGTAAACAGTTTTCGAAAGAATTCAGAAATTTGGAGCAATCTCTTGAATAATAACTCAAGAATTAGTTGGTGATTTTGCCGTTAGGTGGCGCTAGTCATCAAGTGGCGTTTCAAACTTCTCCATCTCGGGATCCAGACCAGATAGAAAAGTGTCGTCTTCGGCAAAACTCTTCGGGAAGTCAAAAGCTATCTTGTGATTCATCAATTGATTTGTGATTTCACCGCTAGGTGGCGCTAGTCGTCAGGAGATATTTCAAACTTCTCTATCTCGGAATCCAGACCAGATAGAAAAGTGTCGCCTTCGGCGAAGTTCTTCAGTAAGTCAAGAGCTATCTGATGATTCAACAGTTGGTTGGCAATTTTGCCGCTAGATGATGCTAGTCGTCAAGTTACGCTTCAAACTTCTCTATCTCGGAATCCAGTGCAGATAGAAAAGTGTCGTCTTCGGCAAACTTCTTCAGGATGTCAACAGCTATCCAACAAAAAGTTGGTGATTTCGCCACCAGGTGGCGCTAGTCGTCAAGAGTCGTTTCAAGCTCTATGTTGGCATTCAGAGCAGATAGAAAAGTGTCGTCTTCGACAACGTGCTTCAGGAAGTCAAAAGCAGAGGTCAAAATTGTGTACGGACAATCGTCTACGAACGGGGAGGTCTGAGATGATCAAAAATAAGTCAACGTAGCTTATGGACAGCGCCTTAGCGGAGGTCGTGGATGCCGAGGTAACTTCGTCACGTCGAGGTGCCAAAGTATCTAACTATCTCGAAAAAAAAAAGAAACGATTACGACCGCCCCTCTGCATTCATCTTCCACAGGTGTGGGAAGCAGGTGGTAATGATTGCACCATTGCCCAAGTCCATTAGCAACGGATGGCGTCGTCGCCGTCATCGTCTTCGGCAAAAGGGCCTTGTGCTGTACGCTGGAATAGGGAAATTGTGGAGAAATAGCAATTGTCTTTGGGGAAATGATTAGCGACGGGCAAAAACAAAGCTCGGGTGATGGTTGAAAGCCGCCAGTTCACGCGCTGGGCGCGCTAATGGTAATGATTATTGGAGATGTAATTTCAATTTCGTTGGTGAATTTTTGTTGGGGTTTGAAGAGGTGAGAAGTGACGATTGATCGGTTGGGTTGGAAGAGAGATTGCGATCGGTTCGAGAAAGTGAAAATTGATTTGATTTGTTAGGGTGCGGCAAATTTTATTAAAATCAATGAGAGAAACTTTGAACGAAAGACTTCAATCGTCGCACAAGCGACGAACCTTCCCATGGAGAAGGTTCGTCGCTTGTCCAGTCATGGAAGTCCCTCAACCGAAAATTGTCAATTTCATATCTCATTTGCGCGCAATTTGCCATGAAAGCGAATGATTAATCGATCGACGCCGCCAATAACGTTGATCGCTCAATTGCAGCATCGCTTGTGCAATTTTGGCGACTCTGATAGCCACCACCACCGTCTCATTAATCCTTCAACAACTCTCCTATAAAGCTATAGAGGGGACGGGACGATGACGATGACTTCAACAACAACGATGGTGTGGCCGGTCGCACAAGAAGACGACGGTCAAAGTTGAAATGTCTCAACCCTTGCACATCTGCTTCTCGCTGGGTCGGCGGCCAGCGATAATGATGATTGGTGCTGCGTCGCGCCGGTGCTGACATTTACCCAAAATATATATAGAAGTAAGATTGCCTAGCCTCAGGTCGTTGTCATCAACCACCGTCGCACAGACGACGCGATGGAGGAGACAGACGATTGGCTGGCGCGCTGCTGCTGGTTGAAAGTAAATATCAATGTGACCCTCAAAAAATCCAAACAAGGGTTTACGAAATTGCATGGTCCACTGGGTGGCACTAGGCCTCAGCTACGAGGTTGGGTTTGACGTGGGTAGATCTTGGCTGAGAAGGCTGATAGTGGGAACTTGTCTTAGTCGGTAGCTTGGGCGCAGAAGGTGCGAATGGGGCAGTGCTCCAATGATCAAGATGGAGAAAAAATATTGCGATATACTAAAGTATTATGGAATGAGCTCACCAATTTTTCATCAGGCTAATCTGATAAAAAATATAAAAATAAAAAAATCATGTAAATCACAAGAGACTTTACTAGCTAAGCTTTAAACCTTCACATATCTATGTTTGCTATATCAAAATTCATAACTGACGCCGGCCACGTCCTTCCATTCAATTAGAAATAGGGGAGGAAGGCGTGATGCACATGAATTGTGAAACGAAAGTTTTTTGATGTTATTTATTAAAGAACATTTTGATACTTTGAACCAATTTGCAAGGAAGAAGCAATCATACCACAGGTGAATTGCTCCACTTTTCCAGTAAAACGTATTCATTTACCCTAGCGCGCATTCAAGAGGAAAAACAGTTTCACAGCCCCCCAATCCTACAGACTCGACTCGACTCGACTCGTACGTACCTTCGTTGGTGCAGGTGCCCCACGTTCGCAAGGAAACTCAACCAAACTCGTCGTTCGTCCATTTGCTGCTCGAAATGGTGGTGAAATATGGAATCGCACGCGATTCAATCGATTGAGTTTCATTGAATTTTCCGTTTTCCTTTCCGTAGGTAATCGACGCAAGCAAAAATCAACGTAATTTCCGCGCGAGCTCGCACACATATGTTTTGGTAACGTGCCCCCACGAGAAAAAGTGAGGTTCCTCACTAACAGAAACAGAGAAAGAAAAAAAAACAAGTGCAAGTGTGGCGCAAAAAAAAAAGAAGTGAGGAAATCAAAACCTAAACCTGCGGGCAGTAGTGCATTGAAGAAAAAAAAAAACGTAAAACAGAAATCATAAGTGATAACGCAAGAGAAATAAAATCAACAACCATAAAAGTGAATGATTCCGCGAGTGTTGGACTGTCGCGAGTGAGTGATTTTTATTAGGTTTTGGTCCAGACCGAACAGTGCTGCGGTTGAGCGGATCAGGGGATTCGCTCTCGGCTCGTCTCGTCTCTTTTTGAGTGCATTTCAAACGGTAAGTCAAAGAAGCAGGGTGCGGATTTTGGGATCGTTGGTGCATTTTTAAAAAGGTCATCTCGTTTGGTTGTTTTGATTTATTGAACAAATTTGCAGTTTTGACGCTTTTAGAGGTGTGCTGCTTCAGGCGCTGCTGGAGCGGTGTCTGATGGTGGGAAAAAGAGCATTTGGGCGCAGGTTTAATTTGCATTCGTGAATGAGTATGCATAAAAGCAATTTGTTGTTATTATTATTGGGATGGATTGGAATTCAGTATAATGGCATAATTTGCATCATAAAGAATGAAACGAGCTTTTGCATGGCGAAAAACAACACTGGTACACTAAAACCCCTTTTGGTGAGATTTAAGGAGCTTCATGCGCTTTCGGGGGTTTCAGAGGATTTCAAAGGCAGAGTTTCAAAGTTCCAAGAAATCGTTGGAGAAAATTATGGGATTTCAAATTGAACTTTCATTGTTCTTGCTCCGTTTAAACCCCCTGCAACATGACTTACCAGAGAAATCCTCCGTTTTGAAACCTCACCTGAATCACCTGGAACCTACTAAAATGCATTGGCCGGTAACTATTTCAACCATTGTGAATTGCTTTGGAATTTTTTTCTGTTTTTTTCTTCAAAAATACAAATGAAAATTTTATCAAATTTATAAAAATTATTCTTATAAAATTTTTTGTTAATTAATTCCATTGGAAATTTCTTCAGAAAAATTTTTATAAATATTTTCGGGAAACTTGTTATTTTCTTTTGGAATTTCTATGGTATTTCCATTGGGTATTACTTTGGAAATTTTTAAGGGGATTTTTTAGAATTTCTGCGGTGATTACATTGATATTTGATCAGCTATTATTTGTTAACAACTTCTTCTAAAATTCTTTCAGTAATTGCATTTTTTTTTCGTAATTTTATTGTGATTCATTTAATACGCTTTGGAAAATTTCTAGAGCAATTTGTTTACAATTTTTTGAAATATTTTTCGATTTTTTCTGATACTTTTTTGAAAATTCCTTTGGCAACTTCATCGATAATTTCTTCAGTGATGCCTATGTGAATTACTTTTTTTTCGGAAATTAATTCGGTTATTTTTTCCAGTGATTCCTTCCACTGGGAATTCCTTTGGCCAATAATTTTTAGATTCCTTACCCAATTATTTTATCAAATCGAGTTTTTCTTATAAAATTGTTCGTCTATTTATTCCGTTGGAAATTTCTTCAGAAATTTTTTTCAGGAAACTTTTTCATCATTTTCTTTGAGAATTTCTATACTTATTCCTTTTGATATTGCTTTCGAAATTTCTTAGTTGATTCTTTCGACATGTTTGTTTTTATATTAGAATTTCTGCGATAACTACTGGAATTTGGCCAGCTATTTTTAGGAAAATTGTTCTGAAATTCCTTCAGCAATTCCTTTACAATTTTTTCGCAAAATAAGTGATTCATTTTGTAATTCGTTATGATTTCATTGTTTTTATATTTATTTCTTTTAAAAGTTGCTTCGGAAAAAAATTTAAATAATTTTTTTTTGCAATATTTTATTTTTTTTTTTGATACTTTTTTGGGAATTCCTCTGGTACTTTCATCTATAATTTGTTTTTGTGAATTATTTCGGTTTTCAACACTTTCTTTGAAAATTCCTTCGAATATTTCGGTAATTCTTTCCATAGTTTCCAGGAAAATTTCACAGGAAGCTTTTATGGCGGTTTCACTGAAAATTCCTTAGGCCAATAATTTTAAGATTTCTCAAAAAAAAATTTTTTGGATTTCATCCCAAAAATACCTTTGGTATAATATTTGGGATTTTTTTCGGCTATTTTTTGTGAGTTTCTGATTCTGATTCTTGCTCGAGGAATTTACAAAGTTATTCCGATTTCCATAAAATAGAAATTTGAAAATAGAATTGCCGAACCAAAAGAATTCTCGAAGGGATTCTCAAAGTAAAACTCGAAGAGATTTCCGAAAAGCTTCCTGAGGGTAATTTATCATCAAGCTTACCTAAGAAGTTCCATTAGAAGTTACCAGGAATTTCTTTGAGAATTGCCAAAGGAATGGTTGAAGAAATTATGAAAGCTTTCAAAAAAAATGGACCACTATGTATTTTCGTAGAAATTTTCTAAGGAATTTGCAAACAATACGCCTTGGAAGATTCAGTAGAAATCTTAAAAAAAATTAGCTGAGAAGTTTTCTAACGAATCACCGAACGATTTTCGAAAGACCGTGCTAAAGAATTTCTTAAAAGATATTTTGGAGAAATCATCCAATGAATTTCTGAATAAATTTTGGATGAGATTTCCAAAATAAATTGCCCAAGCAATTTCCAAACAAATTCTGAATAAATGGTTCAAAAAATCTAGGAGAATTGCCGACATTTTTTTTTCGAAAGTAAACCTCTAAGAAAATAGCCGAAGAAATTTCCATCATTTCCAAAAATTACCGAAAAAGTTCCCAAAGTCGCTCGAGTGATAGGGCTGTTGTATTTTGTAAATCACGCTGAATAAATCTCGCTTTTTGTATTCAGTATGAGCGTGGTGCTGACGGTTGTGGCCAACCGCGCGATTGACGGAAGCTTAAGGAGGTCTCCCAAAGATTTGCCTGATAAATTTCCAAAACAATAGCTGATACAATCCTCAAAAAAAAATCAAGTGACATCGAAAACCCCAAAGGTGCTTTGAAATAATCTGCTGCAGGAATTCGTTTAACAGTTACTAAAGAAATTTTCTTAAGAATTCTCGGAGAATTTCAGAAAAAATCTGAAAAAAATCCGAAAACAGTTTTTTAAAAGAAATTCTTAAAGAACATCTTTAAGAAGAAATTTCCATAATTTGTAAGAATTTCCGAAGATGTTTCCAAAGTGGCAATTGAAGAGGTCTCCAGAACATTTGCCTGATAAATTTCCAAAGCAATTGCTGATAAAATTCTCAAAGAAATTTTCAGAGCAAGTGGAATCGGAATTGCCGAAGGTATTTCGAAATAATCAGGAAGTCACTGAAACTGGCACTCCTAAGGAAAATAATCCTAGATAAGCCGATGCTGAAACTCCTTGAAACTATTTTTTTAAACACCCCTGAGCCTCCCAGAAACTTTTCTGAAACCCCTGGGAAAACCTGGTTTCTTCTCTCTGAGGCATCCATACACTTTTACTATACCTCCGAGAACCACACCGAAGTCTGCGGGAACGGAACACCTCTGAAACGTGAAGCCCCCAAATGCCCCTGAAATGCTTTGAAATGAACCCTGAGTTCCTCTGAACTCAACGAATCATCTCAATATTGTCAAATCAATTGCCCTAAAACATTCTTTAGTGAGTTGAATTCGGTATTAGGTGCTCTCGAAGGATTTCCAGAGGATTTTAGACGAGTTTCTGTCTCGGTTCAGAATGGTTTTTGTCTTGGTTCTGGGCCAATCACTTCCAGTCACCCTGCACGTTTAGAATCCTCAACAACGCGGCCGTCCACAAAGCCGACAGCCCCTTTCTGGTCCCTTTTGAATATGGTTTCAGCTTGTCGTTCCTCCGGCATACGAGCTACGTGCTCTGCCCACCGCAGCCTGCCGTGTTTTATTTGCCTCACTATATTCCATCCCATTACATGCCGTCCTCCAGCTTACCACCGATTATTGTTCGTAGCACCCTTACAGTTCTATGTTGAACAGTAAGTTTAAAAGAGCATCGGCTTGCTTCAGTAAGGTTACGAAGGATGACGAAATTTCATCCACAACTCGTACACTTGAATTCGATCCATCAAGTGTTGCAAGAACCAGTCTTATCTGATAAAAATATAAATATAAAATAAATATAAATAAAAAGTCCAATCAGCTTCGCCGGAAACCCATTGATCACAATCTGCCGTAACTCGTTTCTCTCCACTGATGCTTTGTAAACATATGATCCATCATTGATCGAGCCTCACGAAATCCTGCCTGATACTGGCAGACGAAGTACTCCCCAAACGGTCTCAGTCTGTTGAACAGAATTCCAAATAAAATTGTGTACTGAATTGAGAAGTGTTAATCCTCTGTAGTTCGCGTACTTAGCAATGGCCTTTCTGGTATAGAGGGTAGAAGCGACCATCTAACCAACTAGCAGTTAGTTCCCAGACAACCAATTTACACGTAAAATGAAGTTTATGTTCATGTTATACGTACTTTTATGCGGTAAAGTTACATCGCATAAGATGCAGTAAAACTGCCTTATGCGTACAAAAGTGGAGGCGCTATACGTGCATTGACGGAATAATAATAAAGCTATATGACTTCAGGCGATATCTTATGCGATGCACGGTGTGCACTTTTGCGACGTAATATAGCATCTTATGCGACTTAATAATATTCGACAAAAAAAAAACAATTTTTGTCACCTTAGTATCGAACTTAGAACCTTTGGATTTTCGAGCCACAATTCACACTGAACACCAAACACTACTTATGAATCACACTGATTAAATGTCATGACCTTCTAACTCACCTCAGTGTTGGAATGCACTTGGTTTCCCTGCGCTATCTGGAGCTGACAAAACGTGATTTCCTGCACAGTTATCACTACCTCTCTCTTGCTAGCACCACCCATTATAAATTATCAGGTCATTAAAACAAAAATGATGACTTTATAACTTGTTTTGTAACCAGAATTATGACTGTTAACTTTCTTGTAGCTTTTTTGCACTCCAACAGCACCTCTTTCACTGTTATTAAATATCACATCGCAATATACCAACGTTAACGATTCTAGCTTATGCGAGTTTGTATGCACATTTTAGCGAGTTTATTTTTACTTTTATGCGATTTAGTTTGTACACTAATGCGAGTTTCACTGACATAATAAGGAAAGTACCAAGCGAAGTCGTATAATCATCGCAGTGCGCAATTATGCGAACTCAATTGACACTTTGCGAGTCCGCTCGAATCCTTTTGCGAATAAGTAAAGTTCGTCGCAATAAAATATCAGAATATAGTCTACTACGATGTAGTTATACATTATAAAAGTTCATTTGCACTCTTATATGATTTTACCAGATACATCGCAATAAGTTCAAAATATAACATCATATGCGATGAAAATTGTCCCTCAGCCGTATATATATATGCAATAGTGAGTTAAAATAGTACTTTATACGATGTACAGCGTACATCCTTATGCGATTTCTGGTTGTCTGGGTTGTTCCTCTTCCCAGATCTTTATAATGATTGTGCGATATTTGCCAGAAAACCATTCGCCAGAATGCCATTGGCCAGAAAGACATTTGCCAGAAAATACCATTTCCCAGAAAACCGTTTGCCAGAAAGTACCATTTCCCAGAAAACCATTTGCCAGAATGTACCATTCCCCAGAAAGTACCATTTCCCAGAAATTTTCCAAAGTTCTCAATCCAGAAGTGTTTCCAATCTAATGATAATTTAAAACAATCTTTTTGAAAAGTAAATCGTGTTTTTTTATTTGTTTGGGATCGATTAGCCCACGATAGGGGAATTCAGTTATTTTGGACAGATCGTTACGCGTATATATTTTGGACATTTACGGCAAAATCAAATGAAAGTGTCCAAAATATATACGCGTAACGGTCTGTCCATATTACCAGAATCACCCTAACCCTAATGTAAAATTTTGTTTATGTTCAGTTTTATATACGAAAGTTAAATAAATAATTGGAGCTGATGTAGGAGCAAACAAGAAATGGTTTTATAGTAACTTTTAAAGAAAAGGCTATAGTTTGAAGAAGGGCAAATCACTCTGAAACAACAAAAATATGTGAACTCAAACCTTTCAAACTTCACAATACATTTAAACTTTTATGTTATTTAATTATTCTATTGCGCACAACAGCTTATTTCTTTAATTAGAACATTTCCACAAATTATCTTGTGGACAAGTTGATCATGATGTGGATCCAATTGATGAAATAATATTTTGACGGAATTTGATCAATGCTCATCAAAAATTTTCCTTTCTTCAACACATAGGATGTTCTTCCCAGCTTTTACTGATATGGAATTTTTGGATTTAGTTATATTTTTCAAAGATTCCCTTCTTTCAATTGAAATTAATTTTTTAAGCTTGTTTTTGATAATAACAATGACCTGATCACTTTAAATCATAATTTTTGTGCCGAACAGCTAAATTACCCGGAATTGTTGTTCACACACTTAAGTCAATCGAATACCATAAACAAAAACCTTTTCGAAGCAACGAGTAAAATACACAGAAATAATAACTTAAGCGACGGTTTTATAGGGTATTCGTTCCCTTATTAAGCATGTGGCTCCCATTTTCATCCCACGAAAAACAAAGGATTGAAGCGCTGTTTGTTCTGTTTCTTATTTTTGTATTTTTTGTTAGAAGTGAGCACCCATGAAAACAAAAAGAACGGAGTCAATCGGTGCCGTAATCGCTTGTTTTCGAATAGGATGAAAATGGGAGCATGAGATTACTGATGGCACACATACCCTACTATACGGTTTTAACTATACCGCTGTGACTGTCACTGTCCGAAAACTACAAGCTTGAATGTACCATTAGGCCGAATATCACTTGATCAAATGCTATAAAAAGCTTGTTCTTGAGGAAATTTATTCTAATAATTCCAGCACAGTTTGTTCCTTCTTTTAATCATCTGCTGTTCTTTCTAGATGAATTTCTTACTTTATTTGCGCCAATTTTAACCAATATATTCCCTTATCACGGTGTAACATGTGAGCTTAACATATTTGGGCTTATGGTATTATGGCTAATGGCGCTCCGGCTACTGTTATAGAATCTTAATATCAATGATGTTAGAGCATTCGGCTGAAGGCCGTTGGGTCGAATGTCATTTGATAGCAGTTCATTAGGTCAAAAAGTTATTTTGCCGAATGGCCATAGTTTTTTCGTTTTCCCTTTTATACTGTTAAAATAATTGTTGAAATTGGAGCTACTCTATTTTACCCATGAATCTTTCCTTCTTTTAAATACATATAGGAACAATAAACGGGTTTCAGATCTGCTATTTTTTCAATAATTAAACTATTAGTTCCGCAATACCAATATTGGTGTATATATATATAAAATCAACTATTTATGCCGAAAACTAGTCTTACAATGAAACTAGAAAGAACAGCCTGTGTTTAGAAGAAGGTAAATTAACTATTAAATAATTTTGAACTAGAGAGAATAGTTTCATTGTAGAAAAATAGTTTTTTGCACCGAAACCGTTGATGTTCAACTATTGAATTTTGCCTTGTTTTAAACAGAGGCTGTTCTTCTTAGTTAGGAAGACTAGATTTTGACATTGATTGTTGATTGCGGAAAAACAATAAGGCAATATTAATATTGTAGAAGTATCAGCTAAATATTGGAAAACCGAACAAATTTAAGAAACCGTTCCGATTCCTATTCCATAATCACTAAATTGCGATTCGTGATCATCATTTCTACCCATTGGTTATTCGGCCTAATGGACTTACCGTATGCGTGATAATGTTTGCACCATCGTACAAATAAGGTACCCATATCACCTGTACACACAATGTCTTGGTTTTTATTGCATGCACGTAAGCTCTAACTCATATCACAGTAGGTTGCGGGTAAAAAAAATCCAATTTCTTAAGTTTAAAATTTGCACCATGAAGGGGTAGCAGCGGTAGTCGGGACTTGTCCACGCGCGAATGTTAAAAAATACATTTCAGGAGTGTTCAGGAGAACCGTAAAACGGTCTTAGACCGAAAAAAAGCAAGGGCAACTGTTCCCGAAGGTGTCCACTGGTCGTCCAAGGTTAACATGGATTAAGAAAGCTATCGCTGCCACCAAAAATAAGATTTGGGTGAATTATATGCGCTCAATGAGAAAAATGGCAAAGAAACGCGAAATCAGCGACTTAACGACATGGCATATCGGTGCCCTTTATGATCCTTCGACCATAGAAAAAAAAACTTACATTATTACCAATGGCATCCAGGAGCTACGAGTAGCGCCATATAAGAAAGTCTTGAATTTGCCCGAACGCAACCTCCGTTTTTTTCGATTTCCGAAAAACTATCGATCCGTACCAAATTCCAGAATCAATAGTTATTATAACTTTTGTTTGTGTGTCAATGTCTACACCATTAGGCAAGTTCAAATTAAAAAATATAATTAAAAAATTGTTAATCTTGACTTTGACACTACCACGGATACTTTTCGACATTTGCGCGTGGACAAATCACGAGCTAGGTTGCCACTTAGTCATTATGCAAGTGTTAAACTAAGAAAATCAACACTTTTTATTCACAGCCTACTATGATATGAGTTATAGCTTAAATGCCTGCAAATAAAACCAATACATTGTTTTCACAAGTGAAACTGGAATTTTATTTAACGATGGTGCAAACATTATCACGCATACGGTAGGTCAGCAGTATTTTTGCCATACCAGATGTTTGTGGACCTATGCACTTCTAACCTAGTCACATCGAAGTCTCGCGCTTAGTATCATACAGTAGAGACGAACCAGCCAAGGGCTGAAAGTCTCTTTAATAAAGACAAATCAATCAAAGTATCATACAGGCGTATCTGCAATGATGGATTTCTCTTCATTGATTTTCTCTTTGCTCAATAACTACCGGTGAATCATTTCCAGCAGAGATCATCCTAGCAGTAAACATATTGAATTAGTGTAAAAGATTGAAACTGACGACATTTTTTATGTTAATGGACTGAAATATATCCACCAAATTCTCACAATTACATCTTTAGTTTAAATTAATTCTTAGAAAATGGAGAAAATTTCTATTTGTCCAAAAGTACCATTTGCCAGAATGTACCAATCCCCAGAATTTAATATTTAATATTAAATTCTGGGGATTGGTACATTCTGGCAAATGGTACTTTCGAGCAAATAGTATTCTGGCAAATGGTACATTCTGGCAAATGGTTTTCTGGCGTTTGGCATTCTGGCGAATGGTTTTCTGGCAAACGGTTTTCTGGCAAATATCGCACAATCCTTTATAATATGTATTACAGCGTAAGAGTTGATGCAGCTGCTACCGTGCTTGAGAAGTTCGGCCAGGAATAAGTCCTTCCCAGTAACCTTGTTTTTCTTCAGTTCTTCAATGATTGTTTGGAACTCGCCAAGCATTGAAGGTTCCACAGCCCGTCCGTCGTCATCGATTCGTATTCTGACTGTCGCTCTTCCTTTTCCACTGTTCAACAATACCTCGAAGTGCTCTCTCCTCCTGGTAGCCACCATTGTTTTGTCTGTCAGCAAGTTTGCATCACGGTCGTTGCACATGATAGGAGAGGGCGCTGCTTTTCTTTGCACGCCAAAGATAGTTTCGTAAAACCTCCGCATATCATTCTATTCCATATTCCCTTGCGCCTGAGCAATCTTATTTGCTTTCCTATATCGCTCTCTACTCTGGCGTGTTCCCGACACCAGTATCCGGCTGCCATTCCTCGTCCGCTACTCTCTGACACTCCTCGTCGAACCAGCCATTTCTAGGTCGTTTTTTGAACAGTGCCGTGCTGCCGTACTTACTCAATGATCCGTGGATAGACTCCCACAGAGTGTTGAGATTATTGCTTTTGTTAAAATTACTTATGCGTTCGTCCAGCTTCTGGTTAAAGTCAGCTACCGTACCGTCTGCTGCAAAACTCTGGATGTTGAAACGTATCAATTGCCGGTCCCTAGAGTCCTATATGGTTGATAAGCAAGCACGATTCTTACTAACTACGAGATAGTCTGAGTCGCTGTTGGGACCCCTAAAAATGCTAACTTCAATAACGTCCGAGAAGTGGTGGTCGTCTACCGGCACATGGTCAATTTGGTTGCAGACTTCGTCGTTTGGGTGTCTCGAAGTGTGCTTTCGGATATCCAACGTTCTGTAATTCACGAGCCAAATGGCTCACTCATCCAGGTTCATTTGAGTTCGAGACGTTATTATAGAAACTTTCAGCCCTTGGCTGGTAAACACACCGAGTTTCCAATCACAGTCCATATTTCGCTACCGGGTCGGTTTCCGACAGCTGATCCGATACAGCGTGTTTTATTCAGCCGCTGGATGCCAGAACAGATGCTATGGGAGCCGCACCAACTTGGTGAACAGACGCTCGGGAAGTACCTCCTCAATCTTACTGAAGTCATAAGGGCAACAGTGCCCAGGCTGCACTACCAACTTAGCACACAACTCTGAGGTAGGAACTTCTGGTCCTCACAATGTTGGAGGCTCCACTTTCAACTTATCATTTTGCTGCACAATTGATCTTATGCAGTCATCTCTTATTATACTGAAATTTGCTTCTTGTTGACATTGACCAAAGCATCCTCCAAAAATGTCACCAAAGACATTAAATCCACCACCAAGACTAGAAAACCTTGAGCTTTTATTTTTTGGCAAGATCAAGCCCAAGGCTAATGACCAAATCACCTCTCTCCAATCAAGATGTCCCCCGATGCACGCACACGCAAACAAATCAGTGAGTAATCCATTCGTTCGTTCGTTCGTTGACAAATCACCGCTAAACAAATAAAATACCAAACCGCAATCTCTAAGCAGATCGAATCAGCTCTTGCCGGATCAGTTTTGCGGCGCGGCGCGACGACGCGGCGATGATGATCACTTTGGCGACCTGTCTCAATGCCAACCAGTGGTCAGTGTGATCATTTTGCGATATTGATCTCCGAATGTCCCCTCCCCCTTCTCTTCAGGACTCACCACTCAGTTAAAAACCCGATCGAGAATCACAGCAGTCAGCAATCAGGTGTCACGCGAAAGGCGTAAAAGTGCTGCAGCATCTCTCATCGCTGCTAATTTTCGATGACCGTGGATCGGTATTAGATAACAGCCCGTCATCCTCGGCGCTACCGCGCCGCACGATTATCCCAAGCCAGCCGTGATCACACTGATGATGATCGGTCATCGGTGATATCCGAAGTTGGGGAAGAAAACAAATTCGTGCCACGAAGCGGGACGATCGTCATTTCTGATCTCTCACTTCGCTCGATCGAATGCAAATTTGGATCATCGGATCGATCGCGGATGACAAAAAGAGCAAAGGGGCTGTCCATTAATTACGTAAGGGATTTTTTGCGATTTTTCGACACCCCTCCCCCCCTTGTAAGATTTTTTGTATGGAAAGCCAAATATTTTTGTATGGCGCGTAAGATTTTTCAAACCCCCCCTCCCCCTATAAACCCTTACGTAATTAATGGACAGCCCCAAAGTGCTCGACGACTACGCATTCGCACACGCACACATACCACCTAGGAACACCGCCGATGATGGTGTGTATCGATCGATCGATTACGCGCTTTTACGAGGGGCCAGACCAGTTTGTCTTCGTTGGTGTCGTTGTGGTTGTCGGATGGTGTGACGATCAGGGAATTTCAAGACTCTGTGATTATTACCAAATTTGATTAGCATTCCCCGCGTGCGAGCGAGCGATGAGCGCAGGCGACGAAGCGACGGGAAAGTGCGATCGAGTTGAAATTGTGGGATTCGATGCTGTCATTTTTGCCTGCCGCTCATTCACGGCGTTCGTAATCGCGTTTCCAAGTAGGAGTGATAACACTAGTTTACAGCATTTTTGAACTCGGTAAGCTGATGATCATTTTTGGTGTAGAATCATGCCCTGAGTTAGAAAACGCGAAAGAAAAAAATTACAGTAGAGCGGAATTTTTTTCGTCTTACCATACAAGGTTGATGATTTGAAATCGATTTTTGTTCTATTTTTAAGCAAAGTCGCTCACTTCAAACATCCCATTCTGCGTAATCAATGCTCCGATTGAGCTGAAATTTTTACTGTAACTCGCCTACATATGATATGTCAAATAAACGTCGAGAAAGAGTTTTTAAGTTGGTTTTTTCTTATTGAAAAAAAAAAAACATTTCTTCAAAAAATTTTGGGAATTTTGCTAAAATTTAAGAAGATCGTCCCTAAAACTCGCCAATATCCTGAATTTAATCAACTTGACACAAAATCTGTATTCAGATGATCGAATGGTATTGTATTCAGCTTTTAATTTATGGAAAACGATTTAAAATTGGTTGAACAAAACGCAATATTTTTGAATTTTAGTAAATTACATATTTTGAAAAGTTGCAAAACTCGATACTGAGCTAAAACTCAAAAACTGTTCTACTTAAAATTTTATGAAGGTCAGTTTCGAAATCAGCACTAAATAGTGCTTCAAATATTTTGGTCGTTGGCAGAAGTTCACGACTTTCGTTTTATTTTGTAAACTTGTGCAATAGGACGTTTCCGGCTGAAATTTTACAGATATACTGCCACAAATTAGCAAACGAATGAATAGCGATTCCAGATCAAATTTAGTCGATAGAATCAAAATGCAATCACTTAGACCTTAAACACCTTAAATACTTGCCAATTGTCGCACACTCCATTCTTTTCTCATGAGGTGTGCAACATTTGGCTATTAACCCTATTCATCCAGCTGAACGCTTAACGAACGTACACATTAAACGCATGCCCAATGAACTCAATCGTTCTTTATTGGGCCGTATTTTAAAGAAGTAACGTAGTTCATAATTTACAGAATCTGCAGTAAGAGTTCACTACAATGTTCTTCTTGGTTTAACCGTGACATAGAACTACGCCGAGACTACATTTTCCACAATTGGCGCTGTAAAGAGACTAATAGTGTCATGAAATCATGACGCACGTACTCTTGAACTATGACCTAAGTTGGTGGTACCCTAAGTTTTATTCATTAAACTCATCATTTTTAATTTTTGATTTCGGTTTTGGTGGCGAAAAGCGGAAAATTGAGTCATGGTATCATGAAGCATGTTCCTGGAATCATGACAAAAAATAAGATATCATAAGCCATATTTATAAAACTTGTACTTGTCAGTCACAATTCCGGTATCATAGGTGATTAGTAGCTCCAGTTATCCTACTGGTTCAGGCTATGGATCGCCAATCCGGATACCGTAGGTTCGATTCCTGTTCCAGTCAGGAATACTTTTCTCGATTCCCTGGGCATAGTGTATCATTGTACTTGCCAAACACAATGTACAAATTCATGCAATGGCAGGCAAAGAATATCCTTCAATTAATAACTGTGGAAGTACTCTAAGAACACTGAACACTGAAGAAAGGCAGGCCATGTTGCAATGCAAACGTCGAGCCATAAAGAAGAAGAAGATGATGAATGGTGGCACATTTAGTTTGCCATTTATATGAGAAAGATGAGACATAAATGGAAGACTTTTTCTGTTTCCAATGCTTGTGGACGTCTAGGGTAAAGGATAACTAGCAAGCACCCAGAATACCTAAACAGTGAGTTCTGATGACTGTCTAATGTGAATGTGATACTTTTGAAAGTTTTAAAAGGATTTTCCTTTCAGATACTCCTCAATTTGTAGTAACTGAAAATGGACGCCGTCATGGTAGACGAAGAAAAAAAAACTTGCAGAATATGTCAGTTTTGTAAACAAAACATACGCATACACCTTCTGTTTTGTTCCAGAATGCGATTCTGAAAACATAACACTGTAGATATACATTGTTAACCCTTCCGTTACCAACCCCCCCTAACGAGAGTGCGAAAAAATACTCTTTTCGTTATAACTTTTTTGTTTTTCAATATTTTTCGACCAAATTTTGACACAATAAGCAGATATCCTTCTAATTTAAGGATTTGCTAGGGATTGTAGGAATGGCCACCTGGTTCCGGAGTTATTCCGGAATCAAAATGGGTCATTCGATTTGGCCATTTTGGGAAAAGTAAATTTTCGATATGAGAGCCGTTCAGTTTTCAGACCTAAGTGCACTGAAATGATAGAAAAATTTGTCTAGAAGTCCATCCCGGTCACTACGTGCCTTGGAACCCGTTTTACGGATGTTCCGGGGAACCGGTTCCGGGGTCAATTTTTGAATATGATTGAATACCATCATGCGACACCTCAAACTTCGTAGTTTTTCAAGATGCATCATTCTGTGCTGTTTTGGCGTTGTCTGAAATACTGTTGGCCATTTTGGAACCGGAATTCGGATTTCCGGGAAATTGGTTCCGGTGGTTCCGGGGTCCAATTTTCGAAAATAAACAAACACCATCATGCGACATATCAAACTTCATGATTTTGAAAATTATGGCATTTTATCATAATGATTGGTCACTTAGGATACATTTGGCCATTATGGAATCGGTATACAGATTTTCCGGAATCCAGTTCTGGGGCCAAGTTTTGGAAATGGTTCAATACCCTCATGCGGCACCTCAAACATCGTGATTTTCAAAATACATCATTCTGGGTTAATATTGCGTTATCTGAAATACTGTTGGCCATTTTAGAACCGGTATTCGGATTTCTCGGGAATCGGTTCCGGTGGTTCCGGGGTCAATTTTTTGAAGATGAACAAACGCAATCATGCGACCACGAGCGGAACCATTGATTGCTATCCGTATATTTATGCTTTGAACCAGAAACTGCCCTTTGTTGGGTATTCATTCTGAGAATGCATCCAGGAATGCCTTCCGGAGTTTTCTCATGGAATTCTGCAACCTCTCCAAAGAATTCCCTCCGGAATTCATCCCGGAGATTCCTCCTGAAGGATGTTCTTCCAGATTATTCAATCCAGCGAGGTTACCAAAAACACATTCCGAGGATTCCTCTAGGAGTTTCCTCCGAAAAGTGTCACAGGAATTCCTTTTAGGGATGCCTCCAGGAGTTTCTTATGGAGATTTGATTCCGGGGATTCATCCAAGAATTCCTTTTAGACATGCTTCCTGAATAATGGGAGGGTTCCTCCAGAAATAAATTACAGAGAATTTTCCAAAAATTCGTTTCGGGTGATTCCGCGTAAAATGCTTCCTAACGCTCTTGCACAAGTTACCTCCGCAAACCCCAGAGGTTCCTCCAGAAGTTTCTTCCGAAAATTCAAACAGGTATCACCTAAAGAATATCTCCAAAATTCCACCAAAAATTCCTTCAGAAGCTCCTCCGTGAATTCCTCCGAAAGTTCCTCCAAGAATTTCTCCAGGAAGTTCCCCCTGAAGTTTAAAAGAGTTTATGAAAATTTATGAAAATTCCTCCGAGACTTCCTTCGGGAAATTTTCCAAGGATTCCTACAGGAATTCTCCCAGGAATTTCCTCAAAATATTCCCCAGGGAGTTCCTCCAGAACTTCCTCCAGGAATCCTTCCAGGAGTTTCTCTAGGAATTCCTCTAGAAGTTTCTCAGCAATTTTCCCAGGAAGTTCCTCTAGGGACTCCTCCGACCGAAAGTTCCTGCAGGAGTTCCTCCGGAAATTCCTCTAAATTTTCCTCCAACGGAAATTTCTCAGGGAGTTCCTTCAAAAAATATTCCGGAAATTCCTCAAATATTTCCTCCAGGAGTTCCTTCTGAAATTACCCCAGGAATTCTCCCTGGAAATTCTTGCTGGAATTTCTCCTAAAATTGCCTCAAGAGCTCCTCAAGAAGTTCCTCAAGGAATACTTCTAGACCAACATTTGAAGAGGGCGTAACAGCCATTGCGAATTTCTGCTGCTCCCGTCCCTCCTAGGCTTACCCCCCATTATTCATGAAATCTTTTACCAGTAACAGATAGATCTGACTCCCCTCTATCTGTTAACGGGAAAAGTTTGCATACAAATATTGAAATACGCCCAGGTGTTTGTTTATTTTCGAAAATTGGACCCCGGATCCACCGGAACCGATTTCCGGGAAATCCGAATTCCGGTTCCAAAATGGCCAACAGTATTTCAGACAACGCCAAAACAGCACAGAATGATGCATCTTGAAAAACCACGAAGTTTGAGGTGTCGCATGATGGTATTGAATTACATTCAAAAATTGACCCTGGAACCGGTTCCCGGAACATCCGTAAAACGGGTTCCAAGGCACGCAGTGACCGGGATGGACTTCTAGACAAATTTTTCTATCATTCCAGTGCACTTAGGTCTGAAAACTGAACGGCTCTCATATCGAAAATTTACTTTTTCCAAAATGGCCAAATCGAATGACCCATTTTGATTCCGGAATAACTCCGGAACCAGGTGGCCATTCCTACAATCCCTAGCAAATCCTTAAATTAGAAGGATATCCGCTTATTGTGTCAAAATTTGGTCGAAAAATATTGAAAAACAAAAAAGTTATAACGAAAAGACTATTTTTTCGCACTCTCGTTCGGGGGGGTTGGTAACGGAAGGGTTAATCATTGTAGGGGTTCTCAAACTGTTCTCTTTGCGACCAACTTTTGATTGTAATAGAATTAGGTGACCAACCAGCACGTATTTCAAATATATATATATAAGTCATTTAACCCCTTGGAGACTGAATTTTCATCTTTCTGGTTGCAACCTCGCTGGTCTAGAGCACGTTTGTGATGGTCGATTTTCTCGGCTGGGCACAGATGACCCATCTGTCCATTCATGTTCACTCCTCTTTGCTGAAGCGAATCGAGAAAGATGCAGCAAACGAATTGTCGTGATCAAACACGCAACCCCATCATCAGTGGGAAGCATTGGCGTAGCTAGGGGGGTTCCAGGGGTGCCTGGCACCCCCTAGAACAAATTTGGCACCCCCTAGAATTTGTCCTTGACAGGCACCTAAAATTTAAAACTTCAACCAATAATTCCAGTATTTATTAATGGCATATTTAAACAAAACATAAGCAAACCTAAAACTACTGATATACTTGTTGTAGGTTTTGGCGTTATGGATATTGGTAAGAACAATGAACAGACTTCTCTCAATGGATTCCTCCAGAAATACCTCTTATCAATTTATACAGTGATTTCTCTATGCATCCATAATGGATTCTTCAATAGACTTCCCTTAGGATTCTGCATCTGGTGGGGTTGTACAATGTACATACAATACATTTCTGCAGAGATTGAGCAATTTCTTCGGTGATTCTTCTAGGAATTCCTTTGGAGATTTTTTTCAGTGGTTCTTCCAGAATTTTGTCATGGAATTCCTCCTGGAGGTTATATTGGCCTTCCTCCGGGAATTGTGGCTAGGATTCCTCAAGCAACTCCTGCTGAGATTCTTCCAGCAATTTCTCTTAGAACTCCTTCAAAAAATCTCACTCTGGAACCTTCAGGAATTCTACTAGTGATGTTCTTCTGGAAATTCTTCCGGAAAATTTCTCTGGGATTTATCTAAAAATCCCTTCGGTGATTCTTCCAGAGATTTTTTCAAGGATTTATCCTCTAGAAATTCCACAGCGGATTTCTCCAAAAACTTCTATTGACCTTCTTCCATGAATTTTAATTGTGGTACTTCAGAAATTCTTCTAGAGCTTTCTCCTGGCTTTTGTGCTGGAATCTTACCAGGTAATCTTCCTGGAATTCTTGCAGAAATTCTTTTAGTTTTTCTACCAGAGTTTTCTCCAAGGACTCATCCAGGAACTCCTCTAGAGATTTTATCCAAAAATTTCTCCAGAAATTCCTCATGAAATTCTCTCAGAAACTCCTTTTGAGCCTACCTCCAAGAATACCTCAAACAACTCCTCCTACGGTACTTCCCGCAATTCCTCTAGAAGTTCTTACTATGATATATCCAGAAATTCTTGTAGTGATTCATATATGAATTTATCCTAGCATAATGGCTGGAATTCGTCTGGGATATGTTCCTGCGAATCCTTCAGAAATTCCTCCTGCAATTCCTTCAGGGCCTTCCTTATATATTCTTCCAGAATACCTGTACCGGTTCTTGCAGGGACTTCTCTAGGTTTTCGAAGGCTTTTTCCTTAAGACTCCCCCAGGCATTCCTAATGGGGTTTCTCTAGAAATTCCTGTATAGTTTACTTCAGCAGTTCCTCATAGGATTTCTGCTGAGATTTCTACAATGATACATTCTGAGAATACCTCCTGAGATTTTTCTGTGATTTCTTCAGAAGCTCTTCTCCAGGAATGTTTATCCAAGATATTTCATCCAAAGATTCTTCCATAATTTTCTCATGGATTTTTTTCAGGCCTTCCTCCAGGAGTGGATGGATTTCTTTAGCTATTTCTGCTGTAATTATTCCAGCAATTCCTCCTAGGACTCCTCCAGAAATACTTACTATAAAACATCCCGGAATTCTTCTAGGGATTCTTCTATGAATTTCACCAGGGATTCCTTCAAAAACTTGCTGGGAATATTCAAGGAAATCTTCTTAGGAGCCTTGCAGAAGTATCTTCGGTGTTTCCTCCTGGAAATCCTAAAGGGTTTTTTCCTGGGATTTCTCCAAATATTTCTCATTGGATTCTTTTAGGAACTCCTCTTGACTTTAGGATATTTCCAGAAATGATTTTGATTTCATTAGGGATTTTTCTAAATACTCATCCAAGAATTCCTCTTGAGTTTTTAATCATGGATTACTCTAGAAACTAATCATGGTATTACTTCTGGAACTCCTCTTGGCATTCTTCAAAGAATTCCAGCTGATGGAATCCCAATAGAAATCTCTGTAGGAATTCCTTAAAGAATTTTGAGAATAGTTGGAATTTTCAGAGAAATCCTAGGAGGTATTACTAGACAAATCTCTAGTGGTATCCCATAGGAATAAACGGTAAAAACTAATTGATTAGAAGGCACCGAATGTTGCTAATTGACAAATTGAGAGATAAATTTGTAAAAAAAACGCTTTCTGGTGGGATTCGAACACACGACTCCGTATTCGCTAGACCACAGTATGGCAATTTTTTAAAGGGTTCCTTCGGCAAGGTTGTTTTTTTTTTAATTTCTGTGGTAGTTTTTAATCGGCAATTTCTTTGGATTGTTTTTCTATAACTTCAATGGCTATTCCTCTGAAAATTTTCAGCAATTTCTTTTTCAGTTGTTTTGCAATTTTCTCAGGCAATTTTACCGTGATTACTGTATGATTTAATTGTGATTATATATATTGCTTCTGAAAATTGCTGAGCTGGAAATTCCGAAATTCTCAACTGGACTTGCTCAAAGAAACCCCTATGAAATTCACGAAAATCATCCTGACAAATTCCCAAAGCGATTGCCGGAAAAATTACCAGAGGAATTCCGGAAGAAAATATTAAGGCTTTTTAAAGAAATTGGCCAAACCCAGTCGCAAAATAAATTGCCAAAATATATTCTTTAAAAATTTCCACATTAACGAAAAAAAAAATTCAAAGAAATTCTTAAACAATTTTCCGACAGCATCAAAGGCATTTCTGAAGAAAATTCGGCATATCGATTTCCAAAGGAATTACCGAAGAAGTTCTCAAAGTTATGATCGAAGTTTCCAAAATTTCCAAAGGAATTGCTGATGAAAACCCCAAATAAATTTTTCAATCCAAGTAACACTGGAATAGCCGAAGATATTCCGAAATCATCTGCTGCAGGAATTCCTTACATACTTACTAAAGAAGTTGTCTAAAGAAAAATTATAAAAGCAATTTATGAAAGAATTTCCGAAGGAGTTTTCGATCGACGAAAATCCCAAAAAAAAGTGGAATGGCTTGCCGAAAACTTAAAAAAAAATGTGAGGAAGTTTCCATAGTCATTGTTGATTTAATTACCAAAAGCTTTACTAAAAGAATTCCCTAAGAAATTGCCTGAAGAGTAATTCGTGAATTTTAAAAAGCAAATATCAATAGAATTGCTGACATTAACAAAACAATGCTTGAAGCACTACTAAAAATTGGCGAGGAACTCCCGAGAAAACATTTTCAATAAAATTAAAAAAAAAAAAAACAAATAAACTCCCAACGGTATTGCCAAAGAAATTTCCAAAGGATGCGTGAAATGTGCTTAGTACCCAAGCAGAAGGGAATAACAACAGCATAAGGAGCTGTGTTATGTTGGTGATAAAGCTAAATAATAGAATCAATTATTTTTAAGTTATTAACATAACATATTATGTTGTTTACTTGTCTGTCATAAGCGGCAAAATAACAAATATCATAACAAAAAAAGTTCTTGGAAAACTATTTAAATAACTTGTTTTGTTAGTTTAAATAACAGCTTAGTAACATTGAAATTTGAAAATATTTAATAACTATTTTTGATATTAATTTGTTATTGATAATAATCGGAAATCAAAATTTGTTTTGATATCAAAATTGTAACTAAGTAAATTATGATACTTATTATATAAATGTATTCTCTTTGTCTCACAAACCCACTAATAACATGAGTAACAATATTTTTTGCAACTCGGTACTATAAAGTCTTATTTTATACTTGCCGTTTTGGCTCCGAAACGGCCTACTTTATCGCATTATATCAAACAGTTGCATTATGGTTCATAATGCAACTCATTTCGGTTGCATTATGAACCATAATGCAATTGTTTGATCAACAATCTGAGTTTCCACCTTGGTTGTCATCGTTTCCACGGAAAGAGCTTGCAAAACTGTGACGGTTATAGCACAGCTTGCTTGATCCAAACTTCGGGTCTAGTATGTTGGAGCACGTGGTCGTTCCCATTGAGCTACCGCTGAACATGATGGTACTGGCGGAAATGATCATATTTTAGTGAATAATTTTGATCATTGCAAAAAATGTTGTATGCAACTCGTTGCAAAACTCGATTTTAACAGCACTCTTCGTATTTATCCAACTCGGCAAGCCTCGTTGGATAAATGTACGACTCGTGCTGTAAAAATCATCATTTTGCATAAATAACTATTAAATGATCGAAAAACACTATACAGGTATCTTCGATATAACGTACCCTCGATATAGCGAAATCGATATAACGTACATTTTGCTTCGATATAACGTACAACATTGAAAATTTTTATTTTTCCCAGGAATAACCTTCACATAAACTACGAAATCACTAAATTCAATGCTGTGTTTCAGCATTAGCCTTGTTACCCAAAATTAGTGCAAAAATTTAGTGTACGTTATATCGAAGCAAAATGTACTTTATATCGAAGCAAAAACAAAACGAAATTAATTTTTCGTGAAAACTCATGTTTTTCATTATAGGCTTTGTGAATTTGAGAAGAGAATCAAAATGTACTTTCAAACAACTAACACGACTGTAAATCGTTGAAAATAGCTGCAGGTGTAATTAGAGGTCAATAGAAATCATAAACATACATAGAAGATCTTTTAAAAGCTTATTTTGCCCCATATGCCCCAACAACTTGTGGATATTCACATTTTTTCCTAATTATGAATGGATTTTAAATGTTACTGATTTGAAGTGATTTGTTTGGCATAAACAAAAAGCGCCAGATCTATTTTCACTAGAATCATCTTCGGGAGTTGTCCGATTTGCCCCATTTTGCCCTATTTTCATAAAAAAATAGATTCCAAATGTGGTTATGAAAAACAAATACTGCAATACTACCGTGAATCGCATATCTGTCCCATTTGCATAGGAAATCCAGCAAAGATGGGACTTATATGCGATTCACGGCAGTATAACACGTTGAAATTAGCTTTAGGTGAAATTGGATGCTAACAGTTATCATGCGTATATATGAAAGATATATTCCCCATTTTACCCTACATTCCCCTAAAACTGCTGGATAATAACATATTTTGTATGGATTTGTTGGATGCAAAACATGAAGTCTTGGATCATTTTTGATATGTACAAATGCGGGTTATCGATTAATACTAGGACCTTTCTTGAAATGGTATGAATAGCTGTCCATCTCACCCCAATTTGCCCTGATTTTTTATGTAATGAATAAATTAATTTGCCCTGATTTTTTGTCATGTAATGAATAAATTAATTTCCCTTATTAGCATTGGCACTGTTATCAAAAAGACATGTATATGACTTTTTCTATAATTACAGCTTTTGTTGAGGAATTAAGGGCATAATAAGCATTTTATAAAATATGTCAAATATGCGCTAAACTGATTATATATAGCGTGTTTTAATGCACCAAATAATATATATACTTAAGATAAGATGCCAAATTTAATTAGTTGTGTGCATATTTGCCACCAATTTAGATTAAGATTAATGCTTATTACACCCTGAATTCTACCAAAGTCATATTCTTAACTGACCTTTTGATTACATTGGTTTCAGTACCAAAAGTCCATCAATTCGGACATAAGCAAATGTGGGAAATCAATTCATTCATGAGGCGACAACATATCAGGGCAAATTGGGGTAAAATGGACAGCTATGTGTACCCTCCCGTGAATGATTCTAAAGCTAATCGATAAAACGCATCAAAAATGATCCAAGACTTCATATATTGCAACCAGTGACATCACAAAACAATACAAAAAATGTTATCATCCAGCAGTTTTAGGGGAATGTAGGGTAAAATAGGGAAAATATATTAAATATATGCGCATGATAACTGTTAGCTTCCAATTGCAACTAGAACTAATGTCAACTTTCCATAGCAGTATATGTTGCTTATAAATACATTTTAAATCTCATTTTTCTATGATAATAGGGCAAAATGGGGCAAATTGGACACTTACTGAAGATGATTCTGGTGATAACAAATCTAGCGCTTTTGGTTTATGCGACAAAAAAAACAAATTCAAATCAGTAACATTTAAAATCCATGCATATTTATGTAAAATTCACAATTTCCAGCAGTTGTTGGTGCATATGGGGCAAAACAAGCATTTAAAAGGATCTTTCATGTATGTTTATGATTTCTATTGATCTCTAATTACACCTGTAGCTATTTTCAACGATCTACAGTCGTGTTAGTTGTTTGAAAGTACATTTTGATTCTCTTCTCAAATTCACAAAGCCTATAATGAAAAACATGAGTTTTCACGAAAAATTAATTTCGTTTTGTTTTTGCTTCGATATAACATACACTAATTTTTTGCACTAATTTTGGGTAACAAGGCTAATGCTGAAACACAGCATTGAATTTAGTGATTTCGTAGTTTATGTGAAGGTTATTCCTGGGAAAAATAAAAATTTTCAATGTTGTACGTTATATCGAAGCAAAATGTACTTTATATCGAAGCAAAAACAAAACGAAATTAATTTTTCGTGAAAACTCATGTTTTTCATTATAGGCTTTGTGAATTTGACCGAAATCATTATTTGGGGTTTTATCTCGTCGAATACATCAACACTAACATAAAAATTATTAAATTTTTCTCTGCTTCGATATAACGTACACATAGATATAACGTTCAAAGAGAAAACTTTTTTGTACGTATATCGAAGAGTACCTGTATTCAGTTTTTAATTCATTCTAAGAGAATGAAAAAGAAAAATCTTCCAGAAATTTCTCCGAGAGTTCTTCAACGGAATCATTCACAGATTTTCAAAGATTCCACTAGAAATTCCTCCAGAATTATGAACAGAATCCCTTCAAAGATTTCTTCAGAATTTCCCGTGAATATTTGTCCCAAATTTCATCTTAAGATTTCTCTGAAAATTACTTTGAGAATTTCACCAGGAGTTTTTTTCCGAAGAATTCTCTTGTAGTTTTTCAAAAGATTTTGCCAAGAATGCTAGTAATTGCTCAGAAGAATTACTTCTGGAATTTCTAAGAAGATTGCACCAGAAGTTCTTTTGAAGACTTCCCAGGGTATCGAAGTGCTCCTCCAGAACTTCTAAGTGTTTTTCCGAATATTATTTAAGGAATTTTCTGAGGATTCGTTCAGAAATTTCCTTCCTAAGTGAGTACAAAAATAGAACAAAACAAAAGGACAGATCATTATTATCGAATTGTTGCTTTGATTTCAAAACTTGTTACTGTTGTGCTTTCGTAGATAAGTTGAATAATACAACAAGAACAAAACTCGTACTTCAACAAAACATGATATTGATATGTGATTAAGTGATTGTATATCAATAGCTTGATTATAACAAAATAAGATTGTCCATCAAAATGTGTTATGGAAAAGCTATACCTTGTTAATTAAATAATAACAAAACAAGATATAAAAACAGGTTATGTGATTTCGTAGCTAATAATTTGATATTCTCCTCTGCTCGGGACCGAATTCCAAACATATTACCAAATAAATTATTAAAGAAATTGCTGAAGGGGATACGAAGAAATTTGCCAAATCCGAAGAAATTACTGAGAGATTTCCAAAAGAAGTCTCATTTGAAATGAATTGCAAAACAATTTCCAAATAAATTGGAAATGTTCCCCTGAGGAATTACCAAAAGAATGTTTTGCCGAGAACACAAATTATAAACCAGACCCGATTATCTGAATGTACGGAGCTGACTGATTACTACAATGTTGGTTTTACGTAAGTCAAAATTTCAGCTTTATGCACCATTCTATTCACCAGTTATATTATCAATCCAGTCGAAATCATAATT
>NC_085137.1:469290128-469315128 GCF_035046485.1 Aedes albopictus | reverse complement strand
TTGGAATTTGCGCAATGGACTTGGTGGTATGTGCACAGCGAGATACTTTAATTTTGACTGGAAGCTGTTTTGTCAGGATGATTTGTATTACTGGATATCGCAGTCAACGGATCCTCGAAAGACAATTTATTGCAGTTTAGTAAATTAAAATTAAAAATTCAAAAAGTTGGACGAATGGTATAAACATGGTCACGCACATACATACATACACACATACACACAGACTCATCACATACAGACAGATAACCTATTTTCCAGTTCGTTTGTATGAGATCTAATCGTCCTGACAATATACCCTTGCCAAGCAACAATTTTATGACCAATTTGCCTTCAAGAGGTTTTGAGAACCGTCATAAAACCAAATAGGTTTTATTTTGACTTTATGATGGTGTTTTTAACCTCCTCAAATCTACTTGACTTAAAAATGTTACTTCAGCACTACTTGTCTGAGTGTTTGTATGTGCATTAATCAGTTGAATGTCTTGTGAACTCACCACGATATTTTTGAAAGGTTTAATTTAACTTTTTGCCTCTTCGGATTAATGTAATCGATTGTTGGAATACACTTTTATTAGTAATGCCTTCGAATATCTTTGTTGGCGTTCTTCAAAAATGACTTTTGTCTCTGAATTTGAGAATGAATCGTTCTATTTCTGGATGTCATTCTGGATAGGATTGGACCTCCAAAAGTGTCAGACAAGTAAAGAATTTCCCTGTATCAAGTTTCCAGCACATATTACCCAAGAATAGAGTTACCAAACCCCTCAGCGCGGTGACTGACCGCAAAACCAGTCCCAGCACATCCCGTCCAAACATACTTTTGGACGCAATCTTATTGACGTTGCCAACGACTACTGACATCCTGCGTGATACCGGCTAGCTGCGGCCCCAAATCGACAGGTTGACCTCCAACGGATCAAGTTGACGACCCTAAGGGCGGCTACGGCAACGACAACGACGACGGACGACGAAGGTGGCAATCTCCTCCGTTCACTTTGCTGCAGCTAATGGATTCCATATCAACCGAACGAGTGAGCGCGCACTACTCGGGCAAGGTCCCTCCTTGTTCGGTTGAAAACGGAGGAGCTGCTGCTGTTGCTCTGATCGCAGCAGAGCAGAATTCCCTTTCACTTTTATTTTGAGCCACTCTATGGCGGTGGCTGAGCTAGCCCTAGCAGGTACAAATGGACAAACCAGGTGCTTTTATTCAGCGTTGAGCGTTGAAGGTTTAGCAGGGGGTTTTCGATGCACGCATACACTGAATATGGTTGATATTTAGATCAATGAAATGGCGTTCAGGGGTTTGCAAATTTCCTGGACGTTGAAGGAGATGCAGAGAAGATGAAAAAAAATCAGAAAAAATAAATCAGAAAGAGCAACCAATTCTTCATCATGCTCCCAAACGCTGACTCCAGATATCAGGAAGAGCCTTTAGGTGTAGAGTTAGTGTTCTCCTTTTTTTCTGTATTCTTTGCCTTCTTTGCTTTCTCTGTCTTGTCAGTCTTCTCTTTTTTTCTTTTTTTTTCTTTTTCTTGCTTTGTTCGCTGTCTTTTCTGTCTTCCTGTCTTTTCTGCCTTCTCTACCTTCCCTGTCTTCTTTGTATCCTCTGCATTTTTTCTGTCTTCTCTGTTATCCGCTTTTTTCCTTTCCTTTCTTTTTTTTCTGTCCTCTCTGTATGCTCTGTCTGCTCCGTCTGTTCAGTCTGCTCTGTCTGCTCTGTCTGCTCTGTCTGCTCTTCTGCTCTGTCTTCTCTGTCTACTCTGTAGGCTCTGTCAAGTCTGTCTGCTCTGTTTGCCCTGTCTCCTCTCTCTTCTCTGTCTGCTCTGTCTTCTCTGTCTCTGTGTCTGCACCGTCCTCTCTGTCCTCTATGTCTGCTCTGTCTGCTCTGTCTGCTCTATCTGCTGTGTCTGCTCTATCTGCACTGTCTGCTCTGTCTGCACTGTCTGCTCTGTCTGCTCTGTTTGCTCTGTCTGCTCTGTCTGCTCTGTCTGCTCTGTCTGCTCTGTCTGCTCTGTCTGCTCTGTCTGCTCTGTCTGCTCTGTCTGCTCTGTCTGCTCTGTCTGCTCTGTCTGCTCTGTCTGCTCTGTCTGCTCTGTCTGCTCTGTCTGCTCTGTCTGCTCTGTCTGCTCTGTCTGCTCTGTCTGCTCTGTCTGCTCTGTCTGCTCTGTCTGCTCTGTCTGCTCTGTCTGCTCTGTCTGCTCTGTCTGCTCTGTCTGCTCTGTCTGCTCTGTCTGCTCTGTCTGCTCTGTCTGCTCTGTCTGCTCTGTCTGCTCTGTCTGCTCTGTCTGCTCTGTCTGCTCTGTCTGCTCTGTCTGCTCTGTCTGCTCTGTCTGCTCTGTCTGCTCTGTCTGCTCTGTCTGCTCTGTCTGCTCTGTCTGCTCTGTCTGCTCTGTCTGCTCTGTCTGCTCTGTCTGCTCTGTCTGCTCTGTCTGCTCTGTCTGCTCTTTCTCCCTGTCTGCTCTGTCTGCTCTGTCTGCTCTGTCTGCTCTGTCTGCTCTGTCTGCTCTGTCTGCTCTGTCTGCTCTGTCTGCTCTGTCTGCTCTGTCTGCTCTGCCTGCTCTGCCTGCTCTGCCTGCTCTGCCTGCTCTGCCTGCTCTGCCTGCTCTGCCTGCTCTGCCTGCTCTGCCTGCTCTGCCTGCTCTGCCTGCTCTGTCTGCTCTGTCTGCTCTGTCTGCTCTGTCTTCTCTGTCTCTGTGTCTGCACCGTCCTCTCTGTCTGCTCTGTCTGCTCTGTCTGCTCTATCTGCTGTGTCTGCTCTATCTGCTCTGTCTGCACTGTCTGCTCTGTCTGCTTTGTCTGCTCTGTCTGCTCTGTCTGCTCTGTTTGCTCTGTCTGCTCTGTCTGCTCTGACTGCTCTGTCTGCTCTGTCTGCTCTAACTGCTCTGTTTGCTCTGTCTGCTCTGTGTGCTCTGTCTGCTCTGTCTTCTATATCTGCTCTGTCTTCTCAATCTGCTCTGTCTTCTATGTCTTATCTGTCTGCTCTGTCTGCTCTGTCTGCTCTGTCTGCTCTGTCTGCTCTGTCTGCTCTGTCTGCTCTGTCTGCTCTGTCTGCTCTGTCTGCTCTGTCTGCTCTGTCTGCTCTGTCTGCTCTGTCTGCCCTGTCTGCTCTGTCTGCTCTGTCTGCTCTGTCTGCTCTGTCTGCTCTGTCTGCTCTGTCTGCTCTGTCTGCTCTGTCTGCTCTGTCTGCTCTGTCTGCTCTGTCTGCTCTGTCTGCTCTGTCTGCTCTGTCTGCTCTGTCTGTTCTGTCTGCTCTGTCTGCTCTGTCTGCTCTGTCTGCTCTGTCTGCTCTGTCTGCTCTGTCTGCTCTGTCTGCTCTGTCTGCTCTGTCTGCTCTGTCTGCTCTGTCTGCTCTGTCTGCTCTGTCTGCTCTGTCTGCTCTGTCTGCTCTGTCTGCTCTGTCTGCTCTGTCTGCTCTGTCCGCTCTGTCTGCTCTGTCTGCTCTGTCTTCTCTATCTTCTCTATCTGCTCTGTCTTCTCTGTCTGCTCTGTCTTCTCTGTCTGCCCTGTCTGCTGTGACTGCTCTGTCTGCTCTAACTGCTCTGTCTGCTCTAACTGCTCTGTCTGCTCTAACTGCTCTGTCTGCTCTGTCTTCTCGGTCTTTTTTGTTTGCTCTGTCCTCCATGTCTTCTCCGTATTCTCTGTTTTGTCGGTCTTTTCTGTCTCTTCTATATCTTGTCAGGCTTTTAAGTCTTGTCAGTCTTGTCAGTCTTGTAGTCTTGTCAGTCTTGTCAGTCTTGTCAGTCTTGTCAGTCTTGTCAGTCTTGTCAGTCTTGTCAGTCTTGTCAGTCTTGTCAGTCTTGTCAGTCTTGTCAGTCTTGTCAGTCTTGTCAGTCTTGTCAGTCTTGTCAGTCTTGTCAGTCTTGTCAGTCTTGTCAGTCTTGTCAGTCTTGTCAGTCTTGTCAGTCTTGTCAGTCTTGTCAGTCTTGTCAGTCTTGTCAGTCTTGTCAGTCTTGTCAGTCTTGTCAGTCTTGTCAGTCTTGTCAGTCTTGTCAGTCTTGTCAGTCTTGTCAGTCTTGTCAGTCTTGTCAGTCTTGTCAGTCTTGTCAGTCTTGTCAGTCTTGTCAGTCTTGTCAGTCTTGTCAGTCTTGTCAGTCTTGTCAGTCTTGTCAGTCTTGTCAGTCTTGTCAGTCTTGTCAGTCTTGTCAGTCTTGTCAGTCTTGTCAGTCTTGTCAGTCTTGTCAGTCTTGTCAGTCTTGTCAGTCTTGTCAGTCTTGTCAGTCTTGTCCGTCTTGTCCGTCTTGTCCGTCTTGTCCGTCTTGTCCGTCTTGTCCGTCTTGTCAGTCTTGTCAGTCTTGTCCGTCTTGTCAGTCTTGTCAGTCTTGTCAGTCTTGTCAGTCTTGTCAGTCTTGTCAGTCTTGTCAGTCTTGTCAGTCTTGTCAGTCTTGTCAGTCTTGTCAGTCTTGTCAGTCTTGTCAGTCTTGTCAGTCTTGTCAGTCTTGTCAGTCTTGTCAGTCTTGTCAGTCTTGTCAGTCTTGTCAGTCTTGTCAGTCTTGTCAGTCTTGTCAGTCTTGTCAGTCTTGTCAGTCTTGTCAGTCTTGTCAGTCTTGTCAATCTTGTCAATCTTGTCAGTCTTGTCAGTCTTGTCAGTCTTGTCAGTCTTGTCAGTCTTGTCAGTCTTGTCAGTCTTGTCAGTCTTGTCAGTCTTGTCAGTCTTGTCAGTCTTGTCAGTCTTGTCAGTCTTGTCAGTCTTGTCAGTGTTGTCAGTCTTGTCAGTCTTGTCAGTCTTGTCAGTCTTGTCAGTCTTGTCAGTCTTGTCAGTCTTGTCAGTCTTGTCAGTCTTGTCAGTCTTGTCAGTCTTGTCAGTCTTGTCAGTCTTGTCAGTCTTGTCAGTCTTGTCAGTCTTGTCAGTCTTGTCAGTCTTGTCAGTCTTGTCAGTCTTGTCAGTCTTGTCAGTCTTGTCAGTCTTGTCAGTCTTGTCAGTCTTGTCAGTCTTGTCAGTCTTGTCAGTCTTGTCAGTCTTGTCAGTCTTGTCAGTCTTGTCAGTCTTGTCAGTCTTGTCAGTCTTGTCAGTCTTGTCAGTCTTGTCAGTCTTGTCAGTCTTGTCAGTCTTGTCAGTCTTGTCAGTCTTGTCAGTCTTGTCAGTCTTGTCAGTCTTGTCAGTCTTGTCAGTCTTGTCAGTCTTGTCAGTCTTGTCAGTCTTGTCAGTCTTGTCAGTCTTGTCAGTCTTGTCAGTCTTGTCAGTCTTGTCAGTCTTGTCAGTCTTGTCAGTCTTGTCAGTCTTGTCAGTCTTGTCAGTCTTGTCAGTCTCGTCAGTTTTGTCAGTTTTGTCAGTCTTGTCAGTCAGTTTGCTCTATCTTCGGTGTCTTTTCTTTTTTTTTGTCTTCCTTTTTTTCTT
This sequence comes from Aedes albopictus, assembly GCF_035046485.1. Classification (NCBI taxonomy): domain Eukaryota; kingdom Metazoa; phylum Arthropoda; class Insecta; order Diptera; family Culicidae; genus Aedes; species Aedes albopictus. The sequence continues at coordinate 469,309,793 of NC_085137.1, read as the reverse complement.
GTGTAGCATCTGAATTTTGAAATTCAAGTTGAGAATCACTGCGCCTACACTAACACGATCAAGCCGCCATCAGATCACTCCCCAAGCCAGCCAGCAGCCACATTCACTTTGCGCGCACTTTGCTTAAGCGCATGGAAGTAGGTATCCAAACCGGAGCAGTCAGAGTGTCGGAGTCGGTGAGAGGACAATAACAGCCTAGTTCTGTGACGTGAGCGCAGCACCCCTGTAGAGACCTTCGTCAGCAGGGAGTTGCGCGGTACGAGTTTCAAGAATAACCACCTCTTTGGGTGGGTTGATCATGAGCGGTGGCTACTAGCTCGGCATCCAAATCGTCGTCCACAGCTTTAGTGCCGGGGTGGGGAATTTATACTTCTTATTTGAACCTACCCTTGTTGAAAAAAAAAAGGTAGATCGGATCGAATGGTTCACTGCGAGAGGTGTTTTTGAATCCAACCGAAGCACTTGTTTGCCATGGACGATGATGACGATGATGGTGCATCAAGATACGTATCAATTTAGCTTCTGGGGTTGCGATCAGCTGCTGTTGATATCCATATTTAGACGAAGAGTCAAGTAGTTTCTCGCTTGTTAACAATGGGAAATCATTGGATCGCAAGGGTTGTTGAAGGGGCTGATTGTAGAGTTCTGGCGTTCGATTTGAATAGGTCGTATGTTTGCTGTGATTCCAATGCTGATAGGACCTATTCAAATCGAACGCCAGAGTTGATAATTAATTCACTTCATCGGCTGCAACTGTGAAGGAACCACTTGGTTGGATTCTTGTTATAAGATTCAATTTTATCCAGAATTTCATATTGTTTACCCCCAGTGTATCACTTTTTGGATCGTGTAGGCTGAGATGAAAAAAAAAAACGAGTTCGCTGCCCATACGAGCTGCTCAGTGATGCTCATTGATATTCCGGATCCATCGGGAAGAGTTTATTGGGTTTGTTGTGGTGGATTTAACGACGGACAGCAGTGTTACCTGCAGAGAAGAGAAGGCCATCTCCCGAGTCTGAAATTGATAAATATTTCATGCTGTTGGTCGCGACACCTAGCGGTTGAAGCCACACTTTTTACACGGAAAATTTCAACCATGTTGACACGAAAAAGCAAAGTATTTCGGAGGCAGGTACACCAACTCAAAAACTGATTCGCAAAAAAAAATGTGTTTAACTAGAATGTATTTCGGGGACACAGTCAAAGTTGCTTATCTCTTAAAACCGTAAATACAATAGTGATGGGAATATGTATGAAACCGTTATGACAATCAAGAAAAATTGTTAAAACACCATTATTATGCTTTATAACAGCCTGCAATTGCAAAAAACATCTTTGGTACGTGCACCATATTATTGCAATAGTGGTCGAAACAACAATTGATATGCTCTCAATGAAACAAAATTTCGAAGAATAAGATAAATAATCATCGATATGGCGTCACCTGTTCATTAATTTTGATTATACCTGAAATAATCAATAAACTTTGAGCCATGCAGTTGTTTTGACGTTTATACACGATGGAAACGAAATGGGTAGAAACAAAATAAATCGAGTCGATTTTTCACGCCTAAGATTTATCACTTTTCGTGTGTTCGGTTTGTTCTGAGATGCCCTTCTCTTCTCTGTTACCTGTTTTGGATGATTGGGGGCTGCTGCTGTTGCAATAGATACCCAGCGATTGCGTGGCACCACCAATGCAAAATTGAATAATGAACAAGCTGACGACGACGCGACGGTGGCTGGTCCAAGTTGTGGAAATTTCTATTTTTGTCATCCGGTTGAGATTTGGTGTTGCAGTGTGGGAATCCAACCGCTGGAACAATGCCTTATGCACTTGTATCTCAGAAGTGCATTCATCGTCCAAGGCCGTCCGACGATTCGCTCCCAGAAAAACCTCGCACTGTGCCACGCAAAAGTTCTGCTTGCTCTGGTTATTAATGATATTGTAACAATATCATTTGTGTACACGGAGCACACAACGAGACGACGAGAAATCGACACACAAAAACACTGCGGTAGGCTCTGCGTGTAGATTGCAACAACAACTCGCTCTGAGAACTGCGTTCATTCGTTCGTTGCTGTTGGAATGCACCTTGCCGAGTTGCAATTGATCCAAACAAGTACCACTGCTGCTGCTGCAGCCACGCCATAATTGAGCGCGTAGATTTCAGCAACAATAACAACCGGGGCTAATAATAAATTCCTAACTAAGCTGCAGAAAAAGCAGCTAAGCGTGTAACTACATGGTGGTGAACGGGGTGAAATGCTATTTCTGGAGAAATATTTTGTATGAGCTTTGAGGGAGGTCAAAACAGTTATTTTGGATGTTCCTGTTGGTACAAATGTCCCAAATTGAGGATAACATGCCTCTTGGACCGTTGCGCCACATAATCTTCACAGTAAGCATAACATCTCAACTTACGCCCACTACAAGGCAATTCACTCAGCAACGTGAACCTCTGCCACACAGCTATTTCTAAACACTCCGACGTCCGCATGAACTTGCGTAGATGCATACACGAGTTGCCGTAGACAAATCGGAATGTCGCTATGGAAATAAACCTCAAAAGAGCATTCCATACGCCTTCCCCCTACAATTTGAATGAAAACCCGCCCCCATGGAGCGCCATCTAGCGCACCGAATTCTGTCCACGAAACCTTTGAGGTGCAGTTTCTTCTACACACCACCAGTAACTGCGGCTGCAAGGTGTGGGTGCCCTGCTGCCGTTGGACCATTGTTGCTGCTTTTACAGCAAAACACACGCATCTTGTTGCAATCTTTCACTCAACAGCTCAGCTCTACGCTGCCGAAGTGATCGGATTCGGTTTCGTTGTCCGCCGCGCCACCGCCGCGCCGTGTTGGTTGGAGGTCGTGTTCCCTTCCCATCGTTGAAAAGAACTGGTCTGTTCATTCCGCTGCGCGGTTTCATGTGTACTAGGTACTTTATTTTTCACAACCTCTTCGTGGTAACTCTAGTGGAACGCGAACGTCGTCACCCCCCTGCTGGCTGGGCTATCGCGCTCGGCTAGTTTGGCAAAACAACCTTTCCCTCAACAGTTGCAAGTTGTGAACAAACATCTTACCTAGGGTCAAGTGGGGTAAAATGCCATTTTTCAAACTTTCATCGTTTTCAATGATAATTAGCCTCATTTGTCAGGCTTTCAAAGTGGTAACAGCAACTGGACAATATTTGCTCGATAATTCAGAAAAAATATTAACTAAACTATTGAATTTTCGTCGATTTTTAGCGATTTTAAAAACTGGTTCGTAAAACGGAAGTGGTGCAAAACGACTGTCTGCCATGGGGTAAGATGCCACTTCATGAAAACATTCAAAAATTACGTCCATCAGTTTTCGGGCATTTCCGACTCCTTTTCCGCCCCTGTCCCGCTTTTTTTGTATATTCAATAAAAGGAGTGTTACCCCCCTCCCCGCAAAACGAGGATCGTAATATTTGAATGGCCCCCAACATGGAAAGCGTAGACATCAACAACCATGCGTCTCCATGCGTGCCTCAATCTCGTTGGAAACACTTGGCTGGTAATAAAATCACCAGAAAACCTTAATTGCAAGCACGAAAAACCGGAAGTTGCCAATTTTCATTGGGAAATCAAAAGATTTTTCGTCGGTTTGGTGGCCTAGCTTCTAGATGAATGTTCGATGCAAACATATCTTGATACCATTCACCAGTAGTAATGCTCAAGTCCCATTCAGGAATGATTTTATAAGTTGGGCCATTTTACCCCATCTTGGCATTTTGGGCTTTGTTCCCCTACACTTGTTGGCTCTGGTGCTGGCTGGTGGTTGTGGTTGTTTGGCTTGCAGAAATTGTGTGAGGCTGTTACCTACCTACTCATGTGTGTTTAACTTTGCTGTTGGCGGTAGTGTTGGCGGTCGGGGATTAGTTAATTAAATCATAACACACCTGCCCCAAAGGGGCTTTGGAAATGAGTAGACCAATACACGCCAAAAGGCTTCGTGTGGTTTCTTCGGTTAGGTTTATTGAATGTGAGAATTTCTCATGCAAGCAGGTGAATTTGATACTGGAGGCCATGTCCATTTGGAACCGTCTTTCTTAGCTGTGTTGATGTAGTTTGCTTTTAAAAATTTCTTATTCGAGTTTCTCGTTCACTGCTGTTATGGTACATGTAATGTTCATTGTAGTACAGGATCCACATTTCAATTGCTTCCATTCTACCGTCACCTTGAAATTATTAGGCCGAAGTTATCAAAACCCTAAAAGAAAGATGGCTATATGAAGTCATATTGTTGACAGAGGTGAACTTTGGTTTTGGAAAATTTATTGTAAATTCACTCTTTTCTTAGGAAAAAATCAGATTGATTTGGTGTGTGAATTAATGGACATCTGTGAACATTAAAATATATGAAGAAACACCTAAATAGAATCAGAGTGTGTTCCGAGCAGTTGGAGTGTTTTAGATTAGGGATAAGGTTGGTTTGAGGGAATTATGTAGCGAGTGGAGTTAAGGGGAGTTTAGAGCGTGCTCAGGGGGAGCAATGAAGGGGGGGGGGGTTCTGTTTAAGATTTCCTTAGAACCTTCTTGAGCATAAGTCATCTACAATGCATAACTTTTGTGCTTGAATGATTGCATAAAAGTCATGCTTACACAGGCTTATGCAATTGTGTGCTGACGATAATCTCTAAGAGATCTCTCAAGTATATGCCAACGGATCTACAATCGTAAACAGTCTATAACGTCTTGAATCTCTTCCGAAACCACCTGAAACGTTTAAGAAAAGCTTTGAAGCGCTGCTGAAGTCTCCCTGAAGATTACTTTAGAGCTATGATCCAAAATGTATTTTCAGAACCTGTAGGCCCTCTAAACCCCCCCCCCCCTTCCTCAAAACCTCCTGTAATATCCCTGAAAACTTTCGAAACCCCCGGAAACTCGCTGCGTAACGCCTCTCAAACCTGTCAAAAATCCTCTAAAACTTCCTTAAACGTCCTAAAAATCCCTCTAAAGCCCCCTCGGACACCATGTACCGCACCTGAGACCCCCAAAAACGCCTATGTAATTCCTGAGTAACGCCTCTGAAACTCGCCAAAAATCATCTGAAGTTTTTTGAAATGCCTTTGAAATCTGCCTAAAATCCCGTCGGACCCCATGTAACGCATCTGTGATCCACACGAACCACCGAAAACGCTTGCGTAACGCCTGAGTAACGCCTCTTAAACTCGCCAAAAATCTTCTGAAATGGCTTTAAAATCCCCATCAAACCCCCTTGGGCCCCATGTAAAGCACCTCAGCAACTCAGGAACCCCTGAAATCGCCTGCGTAACGCCTGTGTAATGCCTCTGAAACTCGCCAATAATCCTCTGAAGCATTTAAAAATGCTTTTGAAATCCCCCTAAAACCCCATTGGATGCCATGTAACGCATCGATGCCATCGAAACTCCCCGAAAACACCTCTGAAGCTCCCATGCAACGCCTCTGACACCCCTCCCCCCTGAAACTCCAATGAAATCCTTCTGAAACCCCGCATGACCCTCTTCAAATCTCCAGGCAACCTTTTTTTGCAATCTTCAAATTCATTTAGGGGGCATCCATTAAGTACGTCACGCTCATAGGGGGGAGGGGGGGTTCAGGAAAGTGTGACAAGTAATGCATTAGTTATACGAAAAACCCGTACGAAGGGGGGGAGAAGGGGTTGAAAATTCTCAAATTTTGCGTGATGCACTAAGTGGATGCCCCATTAGATTATAAACTGAATCCATTTAAGTAATGAATTCATTTAGATAAAAATTCTAATTAGACAGTCCCGAATCGTTACTTAAAAGGTGTAGTTGCACAACCCCTAAGGCTCCATGGTACATCTTTCTTTTTTTTCTTCATATCGTGCATTTACCTGAAATTGCAAGCGAAAAACCTCGAAATTTTGAAATATTCTTAAGTTTTAGTTCTCTCAAAACGGGGAACCACAAAACTTCAGATTTTTAGAGTTTTCTGTCGAGTGCAATCAGATAAGGTGAAATTAGGAGCTGAGCAGAGAAAACGTTGATTTGTTGAAGGACCGTGTGATTCTCAAGAAAGCTATGGTAGCAACCCCGTGAGGAACTTTTATAGAAATCTCAGGAGGTGTTGCTGTGAGAAACTGCTGCAGAAATTTTGAGAGAATAACTAAAAGAAACGCGGAAAAAAATAAAAAAAGAAATACTCCAGCTGCGATTCCAGAAGAAGCTCCGATGAGAAAATTTTGAATAACTCCCAGGAAAAACCCTGGAAACTACCCCGTGAGGAACTTTCTAAGGAATCTTAGAAGGTGTTGCTGTAAGAAACTCCTGGAGAAATCTTGAGGGAACATCTTGATGAAACTCGGACGAAATTCCAGGAAGAATTGCAGTTGAGATTTCGGGAGAAACTTCTGGACGCAAACCTCTAAGGAACATTCCGAGAGAATATCAGGGATTTTTTTTGAGAGAAATCCTTCGAGAAATTTCCTGGAGATCGAGGAGTTCGAGAAATTCTTGAAGAAATTTTATAAGAAATACCCGAGAAATGGCTAGATCCGAAAAAAAAATCGAAGCTGGAAGGAATTATGTGCGTAGGAATTATAAGAAAAAGGATTTCCGAGTGAAATTCCGGAACGAAACAGGGAGGCAAGTCCGTGCACAAGGTAATGGTTTGGGGGTTTCATCCCCACCAATGCCGATGTTCCATGCACTAGGGCCCAGCCACCTGGTTGGGAAAACCCCTCCCTTGCCACCTTTTTTTCACGCAGAAATCCCTGCGTTTCCATCATGCTGAAGGCATCTGCTTGATCTCAAAATTCTTCTTTTTTGTATGCACGATAAATCACTTACTTCTGCACTTAGTTTTCTTCCTTAGTAATCATCCAGCAGAATTTAGAACCATACGCATGATTGAAATGATAACGTGAAGAAATTCGTTCCCAAATCCATGACAAAAATCATGAATTCATAAGATATGACGCATCATTATATCATGATGTTTACCCTTTTCATGAATGCATGAGCTTTATTACATAACTTAAATTTATTTATAAAACATTACGACAATGAGTCATGGAACCATGACGCGGTTTCATAAAAACACAAATCCAAGTCAAGAATTCATTCGGCTTTTCTACTAATTAAACAAACCTGTGTCGCCACTTGTTTTTTTTTCACACACTTTCTGATTGGCAGTGTTTTGTGTTAATTTCTCAAACGTAACATGCTAAATCAGCGTTTCTCAAACTATGGATCGTGGCCTACTAGTGCGTCGCGGGCTTGTTTTCATCATAGGATTGAATCTTAACCTGGAAGATTGATCCCTTGAAGAAGGTCGCAAGCGGACTATATCTTCGGCAATAATAAAAAACTAGGAGTGTGTAATGTCTGAGACATAACCGCAGTGTTGACGTAGGACTAATTTTTAACGCATAATAAAGAATTTGGGGCTCACAGATGAAGTAAACGTGTATCTATTCAGCAAAAATAACGGCCAGAGTAAAGACACTATATGCTAAAGACTTGAAATCTGGCGATTGTTGCTGGTGATGATGATTCCCGTATCATTACGATGATGCTGCCGAGCAATGTCTTTAAAGCGCATTTGACAGGTATCCTACTCGATTGGAATGACATTGACAGTAAAATTGGAATTCCAATTGGAACATTTCGTGTCTTTTCATGTAGTGTCTATAGGTCAGAGTAACGAATCCATGGTTTTATGTTCGGAAAGTAGAAGTCGAACGAATGTTGGCTTATTTTTCTGAATAACTCTTGTGGATTTGTTTGGTAGTCCTGAAAAGGACCGTTTGGTATGTTGTTGCTGATGCATTGCTTGGGTGCATTATACGAATGTAGGATTATTCTTTTTCTGAACAACTCTTGTGGATTTGTTTGGTAGTCCTGAAAAGGACCGTTTGGTAGTCCTGAAAAGGACCGTTTTGTATGTTGTGGCTGATGCATTCCTTGGATGAGCGTTTCTGGTCATTCATCATGTAGCTTGTTGAGGTTTAAGAGGTTGAACGTAGAGATGTCGGATGTGGTCATACCATTTTTGGTCAGCGAAGCGGAAGCAGTATTCAGTAAATTTGATGTTTGATGGTTAAAGTTCTTCCATAGCGAGCAAGGACAACATAGGACGATGATATGAAAAGTAGGAGCAGTATCGTTTACACTCAACGCTTACGCTTTTAGTAAATGTTAAGTCAATGCAAGACCCACCAAATGTGGTTGCTTCATTTCTTAGAGTCGCGAGGCATAGTTTCAAATGTTTCTGCATAAAATCAAGGAAATTTATGTTTTCTTGTCTGGAAACGTCAATATTAAAGTCCCCAGTTACCACCATGGGCATGTCCATCATGACATAATGGGACAACTTTCGTAACATGAATAGTTTGATATTCCTTGTACTTGTCCCTGGTGAGATGTAAACCGATACAAGCAATGTCTTACACCCCATTACTAGTATTTCAGCTGCACATATGTCCCCAAAATTGTTCACTTGGGAAAACTCTTCGTCGTATTTTTCACTTAGCTGACGAATTGTGTGAGGAGCTGCGATGGTGGATGCCGTAACCTTTTGATAAATTGCAACGCCACCTGCTCTAACTCCAACACGCTTGTACTGGATGATGCAGTTGTAGCCTTCAATCGCAACTGTGGTTTGATCATCTAGCCATGTCTCACTCAGTGCCAGGAACTCTACGCTAGTCAAAATTCGATCACTAGTGATATCAGCAACATGAGCGTTCAAACTTTGTACATTGATGCTCATCACTGTTGTGGCATTCCCGCTTCTCTCCAATGTTTCGTTTAGCTCAGCTCCAATCGTGCGCAATTGATGGTTACCCAAGCGCTGCAACTCATTCCGCAAATCTACCATTTTCGGTGAACTGCTACCTTTTGCGTGGTGAAACTTGAATGAATTGGTTGGGTTTGTCAGATAAAGCCCTTGCAGCGATGTAACCCGTGACAATCCAACGTATACCAATTGCTGATCCTGACCCTTTTCGTAGTGATAAACTACCTCGGGAAACGTGCCGCCTTGTGACTTATGCACTGTCAACGCACAGGCACTAGCAACCGGAAACTGAATGCGCTTGCATTTTATGATGCCGCTCAGTTTGATGTTAGCAGATCGCTTAACGATTGGAGTCCAGTCGGGTTGCAAGATGCCGGGTCTTGAATAAACGGCTGGTCTTGACCTTATTCTCAAAGTCGCACCAATAGCCTCACTCTCGAACTTAAACCAAAGCTTTACGATCGGTTGTCCTGGAGCATCATCATCCTTTTCCACGTATTTCAGCTCACCAATCGCACCATTTACTACGCCATCTTCCACATCGACATTGGTAGTTATCATGTAAGGCATACCAATGCAAAGACGCAGTAAATATGGTAAACCACCAGTTTCCACGACACTCATCTTATAGAGTTTGGTGCGAGAGCTTGCTAACTGACCAGCATCCTTGTATCCCGCAAACACGTCATCGGCGATACAGTCCAGTGCATCCTGCTCATTCAGCGCTTCGTTATTATACTGCTCCACGTCCACATTGCGATGGTAAAGTCTTATAGCTCTTGGTGCATTCTGTTTACACCACTCGACTGTCCGAAATCGACTTTCGATTAATCGAATTTCTTCTGCAGTCATTTGCTGACCGTTACCAATTTTGGTCAGGATACTGGAAAACTCCACATCGGTCTGCCTCATAACTTTGACTAGCGGGAAGAAATCCAGCGCTTGCCAAAGAACAGCACCATGGAAAGAATTACCAGTTGGCTTGTAAACTGGTCTCGCATTAACTGGTGGTAGTTGCCGTAAGTCGCCACAGAACACAATGTTTATTCCTCCGAACGCATCATCATAATTACCGGTAATATCCTGAAGACGGGTGTGTATAGTATTCAAAACATCCGCGCCGATCATGCTTACCTCATCTATAATTACCGCTTTTATGTTCGTAAATGCGTTCCGATACAACTGCAGCATTTCAAAGCTGAGTTTAGAGTTACTTCTTCGTGACATTGTGATCCTGAATGCCGAGTGAACCGTCGTTCCTCCAATAGCAACGGCTGCCTTCCCCGTCGATGCACATGCTACATACGCATTCCTCTGGGCATTGTGAGCCTGACTGAAGCGGTTTATGGTTTCCATTAGTATTCTCAATGTGAAAGTTTTGCCACATCCAGCAGGTCCGGTAAAAAAAATCTGCAATGGCTTATTGCTTTCGCTGTAGCTATGCAGTCCATCGATCATGTGTAAGATTAGATCTCGCTGTTCGGCATTGGTTGCCCGCACCATCGAACAGTAGTCTTGTTTAGACATGACGTTGGCACGCTGTCGAATCACTGCATTCAGCGCTCCTGTGGGCAAGTATTCGATGTCGTCGTTGTTCGGTTCCATCGCAATTGTCCGCACAAACTCGGAATGTTTATCATTGGCCGTGCTCTCTTGTGCGCCGACTTCTTCGTTCTCACAGGTTCGTAGGTATTCCTCGACAGTCTGCTCTAGATTAAGCTCACGGTCGTATTCTCTCCGCTTTCTCAAAAGCTCGGCTTCGTGCGCATCATATAGTTGAAGAAATTTATTTTCATCAAGTATATCGCAAACCTCGTTTCTGAATGGAAGAAAGAGAAGTACAGATTCACGCTTGTATTCAACCAACTCATTCATACTATAGTTGCGCCACCTTATTATCCGTGGAACGCTACGAGCTTTGTAGCTATTCGTACCTCTACATTGAGAATATCGAGCAGCGAAATCAGCCAAACAAACATCCTCCAAGTCTTCACGCTCTTCATACCTTTGGATGATGTTCTTGGTCCATACGTCGGTTGAATCTTCATCAATTCCCTCTTCGTCCATTTGCTTATGATGCTTTCTGGATCTAATTCGCTCGTGTGGCCACATCGTTGGTAGGAACTCAACCTTTCTGCTAGCTTCAGACATAGGTAGACGCAGTAGTACCCATGCAGCTTCCTGACTACACATTTCTACGGAATTGAGCATCTTTAAGCTGACCTTCTTCAGCAACGCGGTGTAGTCCTGATCGGGATATTCTTCCTGCAGAGCAATAAGCTCACGATGCAGTCCACTTATGCCTCGATTAGATTTATTGACATAATCAACCAAGTAACATGCACAGGAGTAAACGTCCAGGATATACTGAAGATCCATATTGGAACGTAGCTTTTGGGCGATCCATGGGTTGAAAGGATTCGTCCAAAGTTCACTCATGGCTCGTTTCAAGAAAATTGTTGGTCGCTTTATCGAGGAACGAAGTACGTCCAGGTAGAAGTCGTATGTGCACTCACAGTCAGCAAGGTACTCCTCCAATGTATCAAATGCCTTAGTTTCCAAAATCTCTCTCATTTCTAAGGCACGCTTCCTCAACTTATCACGCCGATTATCATCGGCAGTGAGAGGAATCAATGACCGCTCTTCATTCATTGGCCAGTAAGGTATGCTGAACCGACAACGCTTTTCATTGCGTTTATAACACGTGCGTGTGTGGTGATGGATCTGCTTGCCGATTGTTTCCGGCAAGTGCACGGAGTTGATAGAGCAAACTTTCCTGATGAGATCCATCGTAGCAGGCATAAACTCGGAAACATTTTCATCGGGATCATTTGCCAACCACAGCATGATGTGTGCATGTGGACTGCCACGATGTTGGAATTCGATGCGCTTGAAGGAATCAACAACAAAGTGCTTTCCAAATGGGCTGAACCTCGGTGAAGATAGAATTGCCATGAGAACATCAACAAGTTTGTTGAAATATAGGCAACATGAAACGGCATCATCGTTAACCAGCGTCGCCCGCTGTTGAGCGTTCAAGTCTTTCAATGGATCAGTCAAGTCGATCCCACTATAATCACTGGAGAGCTTATAAAGTTGTTGGAGAAGCAGCGGCCATTGAGTTTCACTGGCACTTAATGTCAGGAACATTGTGGGCTTCCCCAGCTGTCGTATCATGGCGAAAAGGTCCTGCTTTCGTTGATACCAGTACTGAACTGAGTTCGGAATCGACTTCATGAACGATAGATTTTGTTCCATGAGGCTTTCTACGAAACTCTTGTCGCTAAGCTGACGTCGCGTCACATTTGCCGTTCCCATACATTTGAATGTATGTTGTAAGCCCTCAGTAACACGAAGGCGCAAGATTTTCATTACCATATACAACAAATGGCTTGGCTTGGCACCACGTCTGTCACTCCTTCGCAACTCACTAGTAGCTTTCATGAACGGTGTTACGTGAGTACCTGCTCTAAATACTCTGGGATGTCCAAGATAGATATCTGGAAATGAGAGCTCTTCCGCATTCTCATCGTACACAATAGATACCGGTCTTCGGTTCTGTGCCGGAGCAAGTTCAAGGCACTTATCCTCGTTCCACATAAGTGTCTGTTGCTGACCGGCAAATAACTCGGTGTCATTGTGCGCTTCTATGACATCAAGTCGAATCGAATCCTCATCCTGCAATGTACAAGATTGAGGCTCACTATCAAAAGTGTGCAATCTTTCCCGGTTGAATGTCACACCCTCTCGTCGATATAGTGGAGTAGTAACGAGGTAATCTAGCCAAGCATTTACTACAGACTTTTTGACAAATCCAGACAAGTAACTAGATTTATGAATCAAGTGCTTTTTAATGCACACATTAAACGCGGAATCGTTATCTAGCTCGCGAGGAAGAACCCTAACCATCTCATCAACATCTACTGGGACGTTAATTACTTGTCCTACAATCGTATAGCTGCCTGTAATTTCGGAAAATATTTTTGAAAATCGTAAGAACTACAATAGAATAAACAAAAATCAAACCTTGCGCTTGACGCAGTCGCCGAATCTGCATAAACGGCAATCGCGGGGAGATTAGCCTCTCGCTGATGGGGTCTAGCGGCGGAAGATTCGGTGGGTAACAGGGATACACGAAACCATTCGACGAGGACAATGTCGGCACTGACCCTCTTTGCAAACTACTCCGACACGTCTGACATGCCTTGAAGTTTGCAACCGATTCGAAATGACCAGCCTGTAATAGCACTTGTCCTGCAGCTTCAGAGATAGTCTTCAGATCGTTGATGAACCAAAGTCTGTCACACACACTGCATGCGACACCAAATTTATTTTCAACAAACCGTTTGATGAACTCTCGATCGGCTCGATCGAAATTTGGTTCATCTTGTGTAAGACCAGACGGGTTATCGTCTAAAAATGAAATTCACAACATTTTGTTAACACAACGAAATATATAGTAAGCACACACAACTCACCCTGACTTAAAGCAGGATTTTGATCAAACTCATCCTCTTCAAAACTTGGTTGAACAATATCTATAAAAATTGAGTAAATGTTCCATCAATTTTATATCAAACAGTTTATGCGAATGGGGTTGTGGTGAATGCATAAAGTAAATTTTTGAATTTATAATGCAACTTACCATGGTTTTGATATTGTTCGGCTTCAACGCCCAGTTCGACCTCATTTCGAATGAGAGATGGAGTCGTTTCTAAAAAATGAGAGTTTTTTTTAGCAATGATCCCAAAACGATATTACAATTGTAAAAATTTCAGTTCTAATTTGAAATTCCAAAAATATTCGTTTAAATCACGAATGTGCTAAATATTTCCGCTAATGTTTACCCAATGAAAATATTGCTGTTATGTGGGTAATAAGTATTCGCAAACTTTAGATCATATATGTCTAAAATACACTGTAAGAATATGAAAGCTAGTCTTCCTAAACACTTGTTATACACATTCCCCTTGATAAACAAAAATATTCAGCATATCTTTTGCCACATCTTGATCCATTTTCCGAGCCTATGTATCTGATTTGCATTTTGTCAAAACAGCTTCAAACATCTTTAATCTTTTGTCCATTTTCGTTACCGTTTGGATAACATCGGTTAAACAACTGAATACATTTAAAAATTATAATCGAAAACACGTATACGATCAGTATTGTCCAGTGTTGCGAAAATCATCTCATTCATTTGAACAGTAACCAACAGTAACTATCAAATGAGAAGCGAATCCTTGTCAATTGAATGGATTGTCACTCAAATAACTAGCTGGTCACGAAACACGATAAACCCTGCAAAATTCCGCCAGACTGAAAAATTATCGAATGTTGGGTCAATTTTTATCGTATGTTGGGTCACTGTTGGACCAACATTGAAAAACTGTTAGGTCTATGTTGGGTTTGGTGGCCAAAATAAAAACAGGTGAATGATAGGTTGATGTCGGGTTTGACGTCATCAATGATGATACAAGCTTTAAACCCACAACACCACAAATTAAACTTTTTATATGGGGCTCAATTGGTAGCCTCGGCAACACTTTATACGATGATCAAATTGTGGTTACTTACCGCGATATGGAAGCGAAACGTCCTCTGGAATGTTCCGAACAGGAATCGACATAAACCTCACCGGATCGGTACTTCTACCCGGAATCGGTTCAAGATTAACAACCGGACCAGAACCGGAATTAACCACCGCAGAATTACTAGCAGCCTCCTGCTCAAGTTTTTTTCGCAACCTGTATGCCCTCATGCGTTCCGCATTCGTCATAGCAGGTCTAGGCGACACTGACACTTCACTTTCTTCGTCTGTATTCTCCATCTCACGCTTCCGCTTGCGATACTTCGCACGGTACTTTGCTCGCAGATGTTGGGACATCTTTCCGAACTTACTTCGTCAACTGTTGAAGTCAAACTGGACAGCGTTCGAAATGTGATGGCCTCTTTTATAGCCTCAAAGTTGCCGCCAATTTCCTTTCGTCTGTGGGTTGGTGCACGAAATTGAAGTCTGTGTTAGGAACTCACTAGAAAATCAGTCTGTAGCAATTTTATCGCAATTGAAAATTAAATTTTGTTGAATTTTTCAACACGTTACCAACATTATGTAATGGCTATTGTAGATTAATTTCAGTAAACAGTGGCGTATTCTTCTTCTTGGCGTTGCGTCGCCACTGGTACAAAGCCTGCTTCTCAGCTTAGTCTTCTATGAGCACTTCCATAGTTATTAACTGAAAGCTTCCTCTGCTAATGACCATTTTGCATGTGTATATCGTGTGGCTGGCACGAACTATTGTCAGATCCTTTGTATACGAAACACCGGCGTGGCGTATTCCAAATGTTTAATGCTGCCTTGCTGTGTGTTAATGACGTACCGCGCTTGAGGAACGCCACAATTTTATTCTCCCATAAGAACCAGGTAAAAGGAGAAAAATCCGCGGCGCATCGTTCCCTCAAGCAATAGGCCGCGTGGGCATTTGGGCAAAAATATCAATATTCTATGCCCAAGAAAGCCAAGGAAATTTCATTTACGAAAAATTCCTGGGCTGGCCGGGAGTCGAACCCGTCACCCTCAGCATAGCCATGCTGGATATCCGCGCCTTAACAGCTTTAGCTATATAGGCCCCAAACAGCGGTGTATATTTAGTATAAAATTTGAACTTTATCGATAAACTATAAAAAATTAGAATTAGTTGAATTTTTAGAAATAATTGAATAATACTCCAAATAACTCATTCGGAAGCTTTGGGGCCCTTAAAAGGACCATTTTGGTATAATTCATTGCCACCCATGCCGCCACCACCGATGGATCCGAAAAGAATCGAGGCTTCATTGGACAGAGGGCGGTGCCACCCGCTTGCTCATCCGTTGAAGCGGATCTTTTTTGGGATCTTGCTGCCGCTCGGCGCTGTCCGTCCGCTGCTGTGTGTGCCGATGAAATGATCGAACTGAGTGTGTGCACCTCTTATATAAGTTTCGTCGTGTCGCCTCACAGAACTATGCTTGATTGGAATTGGTTGGGTAAGACTGAGCTTTTACTCATTTTCAGCTCCAGCCTCAGTCAAGGCACATCATTCAATTGAGCCCCAGCTAGGAAGCATAAATTTGTGGTGTTGTAGGTTTAAAGCTTTTACCATAGTTGATGACGTCAAACCCGACATCAACCTATCATTCACCTATTTTGATTTTGGCCACCAAACCCAACATAGACCCAATAGTTGATCGATGTTGGTCCAACAGTGGCCCAACATTCGATAAAAATTGACCCGACTTTAACCCGACATTCGACATTTTTTCAGTCTGGCGGAATCCAGAAAGAAATCAGAGGGAACAGCTTTTATACCCCTAGATTAGCAGATGCAGCTCCTCCCATTCGGCTGGCTTTCCAGAATATTTCATTTGCATGGCCCGCCCCGCCTGCTTCAGACGCTTCAAACGATTAATCAACCCAGAAATGGAAAAAAATTTCATTAAGCGTTAAAGTAAACAAAATATTGGATGATTTAGATCATTTTAATTCGAAAATTGTTAGAGTTAAACAATGTTTTACGGAAAATAGTTCTGATAGGGTAATGCGTTGCTGAATTCGGTTGGAACCATTAGTGGCCGCAATTCAATCATTCATTTTTCGGGTGAACCACACTGTTCTCTATTGATGGAGTAAAATTATCTGATTTACAACTCTTGAAGAATCATTTTTTGGTGATCCTGATAAGGACCGTTGGATAAAGCAACGATTTCAGGAAGAAAATTGCATGAAACCGCCTTGCCACGCAATGCGTGTTGGTTTTCTCCGTGCTAATCCTGCAGGATGCCACCGAAAATTGGTAGGCCGCTTTCTGCCGTGGATAAGATTCATGACGCTATCAGCACGATAGCCGAGAGTCGCCGCTGGGTACTGCTCAGGTGAGGAGGTGACATCCACCCTGCTTGACTGATCCAACGAAAATGACGAAAGAAATCAGAGGGAGCAGCTTTTATGCCCCTAGATTAGCAGATGAAGCTCCTCCCATTCGGCTGGCTTTTCAGTATATTTTATTTGCATGACCCGCCCCGCATGCACCAGACGCTTGAAACGGTTAATCAACCGAGAAATGAGAAAATTTCCATTTAACGAATAAAGTAATCAAAATATTGGAAGGTTAAGATCATTTTAATTCGAACAACGTTATAATTTATCGATGTTTCACGAAAAATGGTTCGGATAGGGTTGATAAATTCCGGATGGAACCATTAGTGGCCGGCATCGTCATTCTTGCGGGGCCACCAAGCACTCAATCTTTCACTTTTCGGTTGCACCACACTTTTACCGATCGATGATGGAATGAAATAATTATCTGATACACAACTCTTGATGAATAATTTTCTATGGTCCTGAAAAGAACCGTTTGAATATTGGACGATTTTAGACAAAAAATGACATGAATTTACTATGCCACGTAATGCGTGTTGGATTTGTCCGTGCTGAATGCTGCACGCCGTCGAAAATTGGCCCGCCGCTTGTTGCCCTGGATGTTCCTGATGCTATCATCAATGCGCCGCCGCCAATCAATCGGTGAAGGGCCGAGCCCCGAGGACAGCGACGCAACTCGCAAATTCGTCTGTCGCGGATCCTTCTGTGGATTTTGCTGCCTCTGCCACTACTGCCGAGCAATCGATGAAACGTATTCTTTCCTTCGTCTGCCGCTTTAGACGGTTAGAAGGCGAATGTGCAACAGCACCCTTGCCGACAACCACCGACGCCGAGCCAACACGGCCGTCAAAGAATAATGAGCGAAAACGCAAACGAAGAAAGCGGGCCGCTCTCGTTCGATGCGTTCACCTCGAGACGACAAAGACGAATGAGGGAAGATGCGAAGAAGCAGTAGCTTTTATATTCGACGGGAGCATCCAAAATGTGCTCGATCGTGATTGGCTGGAATAAACATGGGTTCACATTTCCCAATTTTTCAATAGTTTGTTATTGAAAAACAGCAAATATTATTATTGGACATAATTGGTGTAAAGATTTGCAATCGATTGGTGCCAAAATTTTGAAAATTCAACAAGAAATGGCTGAGCTATTAACGCTCAAAATCTCCACTTTAAACGTAACGCGGCCGATTTCTGAAAATTTAGAATGACACCCGGTATAGAAAAGAGAGACGTAGTCCTACGTCAAAAAAATATAGCGTTTTCCATTCTGCTGCGTGGCCAAACCATAACAGTGCACAACCACAGTCGTATCCCCGTAAAAATAAGTGTCTTCTTTAACTTATGTCTCATTATTGGCCTGGTCGAACACAAATCTAGAGAACCAGCAGTAATAGAATTCTTGAAATTTCACAAAAAAATAATAATTTGAAGTAAGAACACAAACCATTTTCTAAAGTAGGGAAATTCTCAATTTTAAAGAATTTTATTGCCAGGAAATGTCTCAAGCATTGGTCGATATTTTATGTTCTCTTCAGGGTTGAAAAAGTCACATTCAATTGAATGAAATTGTGCTGAACTGAATGCATCAGGCATTCATTTTCAGCTCCGCTGTGAGATACCTGAAAGTGAACACAGAAAAACTCAACTACTTTGTGGACGTAATGACTCCACCATCATTAACACACGCTCCGCGCTGATGGATGCTTCATGTCAACAACTGCCGCATGAATGCGACTGGCCCATAAGCAAGCGTGGTGAATTTTCTCTTTTGAGTGCCAATGACAGGGAAAATGTTGTTATTGAATCTCGCCGTCGCCACGATGTGAGCGAGGAGAGAATTTTTATTCTCTTCCCACCCGCCTCCGTGAAGGAAAGAGGCTTCAACGTCAGAAGCGGTGTGGTGAAAAGACAAAAACAAAAACTCACGTTCGTTGCATGCTTTCATTTTTTTGCAACCCTGGTTCTCTTATCTCTCTTCAGGGTTCCTGATTTCCACTTTTCATCTTCTTCCACATTCGAATACAGTCAGCAGCAAACGGTTGTCGCTTTAGTTTGTGTGTTTGCTTGTCAGCGACGACAGCAAACTCCGACGAACGGTGGGAAACCACACATGGAATTGAAACATTCGTCCACATTCGCATCGCAAGCGATCGAGCGGTGATGCGATTCGTGAGTGATATTGCGCATACGAATTTTTAAAGTTCTCAACAAATGTTTATTACTTTCTGTGCTAATCTAGCATTTCAACAACAATACACTAAAAATGTATGCAATAAATTCAGAAATTCTCTTCTAGTTATGATAATAGCCGCTTCGATCGCTCACCAGCATTCGTCACCATTCGCCATTCATTCATTCGCTTGCGATGCAAACTGCGACGATCGGCTACGAATATCCATGTCAAGCAGCTTGCGCTTCGCTTCCCACCATTGGCGTATCTAGGATTTTTTCCTAGGGGGTGCCTAGAGGGTGCCAGATTCAGTGGCTTCCAGGTTGTTTTGTTTTTTTTTTTTTTGTAAAGGAAAAATACCGATCCACCCACAATTTCTTAGTAATTAGTAATGTAATGATTTAACACTTTCTCCGTCAGGTTCGTAAGAATACATTTTCAGAGCAATTATTAGAAGTGTAAATCTCGGAAACTGTAAAATATCCACAAATTTGCGTGTAACTTGTATTCATCGTGACATACTCTTTGTTTTAGCATAATAACAACCCTTAGTAAAATAGTTTTCAAGAACATTTGTGAGAGTTATAAATACTTAAAATTGCAAAATCATAATACATATTTGCATTTTTGGTTTGACCACAACATTTATGGCGACAGCGTTGTTGTTTTATTAGTTACAACACTACCACGTGGACATGAACATACTCTAACAGAGAAATTGATCAATCCAGTTCAAACCTGGAATTTGGTGCGATCGAACTTCGATTCTTCTCTTCGGGATTCTGATGCTCGCACCA